>NW_017307851.1:165153-168956 GCF_000935625.1 Nanorana parkeri
GGAGGGAGTGTCCTCCTGTCTGATCTGTGGAAGGGTAGCCACCGAATGCCCTGCGGGCACACCACCGCAGACCCTGGGTTGCCACATAGGCATAGGGAAACTCACTCACCGTAGAGATCGGTACTCCTCAGAGAAGCACTCTTTTTATTGTCGCCAACGAGACATTTGAATATCTTCTGTTCTAAGAAGGCTTTACTGTGCTACGCAGTGATTCAGTTGGAGGGCTCTTGATTGCTTTAGCCCCTTGTCACCGTAATCTGTATGGTTCTACTGTCTCGTTGGGTCCCAAGTCCTAAGCCATGGCTCCCATTTTCATCTCACCGATGATGGGTTAAAAGCCCAAAACAGTTATATGGAGTTCAGAATAGATGGCTTCATTATATTAGGCTATTTTTTTACTAAACATCAGCAGTTCTGGTTGTGGAGCATAAAGGAATGATTTGAATGGCTCTGCCAACTGTTCTGAAATGAGGAACAATGCTCTTTTTTTGGGATATGGGATAGAATTGGAGATGCATACCTTCTGTTTTACTATGCGATTTGTAAAAACATAAATCTACAGCACTCCAGATTTCTTACCACTTTTTAATAGACAGCAACAGCAGATCAATACAATGCTCATCCATCTTCAGAAGCCTTTCTAATTGTTACTTTAACACATTACAGCTCTTAATTGCAGGCATTCCCCCTATGGAAAGGCTTGACAAGAGTCCGGCGGAGTCCCCAGACCCATCCATCAAGGAGTCAATGAGTGTACAGCTCTCTCTATCTTCCGGCTCTGAGATATTAAGTGCAGTTTATGAATTAGAGGTGTCGCATGGAGACTTAAGTAGCTGAAAGCTCCTCGGACGGGCTGACGTTGTCGTTAATGCATTAATAGTCGTTTGAATGTTAATTTCACGTAGCAGGGGTCACCCTCTGCATAGCACAGAGAGGCTGCCTCTTCTCCGCAGGGACCATTCTCCACACAGATGAAGTCATCTGACACACACTGAAGATTCCAGCTCACTTCTTCAGAAAATGAGGCAAGCGCCCTGATGAATCTAATGAGCCAATTCAATGTAACACATGCCGTAGAAGAGGGTTCACATAGGGTCATGACCTCTGCGCGTATGGATGAGCTGGATTTTGTCTGCAACATTAATATACTTGTTGTGATGTAAATATGTGGCAGGAAATGTCCTTTATACCACATTTTTCATAACGAAACTCTCACGTGACACGTGATACATATACGCTACAAGGCCAGAGGTTTGTGAACATCTAACCATCACACATATCTATGTGGCCAAATTATGAGGTCGACAAACGCACTCAACAATTTGTTACCAGTTATACAGTAAGGTGCACACGAAATGGGCTTTGAACAGTAGAACAGTAGAAAGGCATCATGGCACACTCACAAACCAGCATGTAAAACAACATTATGAGGTCACCCCTTCAAAGGATGCAGGATACAGATCTCTGATATATAATGATAGAATTTTGTGCAAAGCCAAATGGCTTATATTTGGCACATAATGGGCTCCTCTTAGAGGTCACCTGATTAGAGCAGTCCATATGCATTCAACCAAAGAGGGCAAGCATTCTTAAAGTGACATTAAACCCTCAGATTTTTTAATATAAACCAATACTGTAATGTGCGCCTTACTGTAATCCATGGTAGTTTCCCTTCTCATGCTGGGGGAGAACTTCCCTTTGCAGCTCAGAGCCTCTTCCTGTAGTGCTGGCTCAGGCTGTGAACCTACACACAGACACCATGTATCCATTCCTGAGACAAGGCAGTCTGCTGCAAAACAGAAGTTCTGCCCAGCATGAGACGAGATACAGATTTAAAAGGAAGAGCAGCAAAGAGAAGCAAAACTACCTTGGATTACAGTAAGGCGCACATTACAGTATTGTTTTATGTTAAAAAATCTGAGGGTTTAATGTCACTTTAAGAAGAACTATGAGGCGAGTGAAAATCCCTCATCCTCATAGTTCTAGCCGACCTGTGACAATGAAACTGTCACACGTCGGCTCAATAGATCGGGAGGTGAGCGAACACATACCATCGCTCGTTCACTTCTCGATCATCTCCCTGCAGGGAGCCGTGACTGTCACTCACGGCTCCCTGCAGGGATTCCCCATCTACATAGGCAGAGCCAGCTGTCACTCACGCAGTTGGGTGGATCTCGACAGTAATGTCGGGATCCGTCCCAGCTGCGACGATCTCAGTATACCGTGAGCTGTAGCTTTGGGTCATGGGAGGAGGTTAGTTTATGTCCTCCCGTGACCCTTAGGAGAACTATGGGGGAAAACACTTACCCCATAGTTCTCTTTTAAAGTCCAAAGTTATATTTTATTGTTTCAGCAAATGACACCATTAGAAAGCACAAGGCAGCCAACGTGTTTCTGGGGTTCAGCAATCCCCATTCATCAGAGCTTTAAAAAGCAACTAGGCATCAGTTGCACCCAGATCTGGAAAATTCAACCCAAACCAGGAAGATAATATTTAATGAAGGCGCCTTTCTTACATTTTTGGAGACAATGAAATACCCCTTTGGACTCTGAGAACTCTTGTTTGGCGCCTTTTTTGGTTGAAATGCATATAATGTTTTTGTTGTTTGTCAGCATAACAGTTGCTGCTCTGCCCATGTAGCAGGGATGTGCGGTCAGGGGAGGCAGAGCCATACCTAGTATTATACAGAAAAAAGGTGTCAGCTTCAAGTGTGAAGGTGACAGCTTTTTCTCTATTCAGATCGGCTTGTTACAGGTTACAGAGCAGGGAAATCCTCCCCGCTATGTAACCCTGTCATGGACGGAGCGCTGGATGTTAATTACAGGCGGCGCTGCATTCAGCTTTTGACAGGTAGTTAGGTTGCACAGCAGCTGGCTTCCCCACTGCTTGTGTAACCTAACTTGGTGAGGCAAGAGCTGTCACAGCCTCTACTCCGTGTTAGAGGCGTGAGCTCTGTGGATGGCTTGGACCAATGGCAAAGCACCATTGGTCCAAGCTGTCCAATCCAAAAAAAGAAGAAAAAAAACCCTGATGAGGCCATCGATTCCGAGCAGTTACAAGTAAGTGCGGGACAGGGAAGCTCCTCCCTGTCTCCTCCCTTCCTCCTCCCCACACAGTTTGGTTGCCAAGCTGGGGGTGGGGCTTCAGGGGAAATGGGTCGGTGCTTTTGCGAGTCTGGGCGGGGCTTTGGTGGGCTTAGGGATGCCTCACCTAGCATCGAAGGCATGGCACGTCACTGCCATGTAGTACTGTGAAGAGTCTGGGTGAGGACCGTCTACTGAGCAGCGAATGTTAGACTTCAGATGACCTCTGACTCTTGAAGCTGAAGCTTAAGTGGCAGACTAGGCCAAGCTGAGAAAACACAAAGAAGGAGGCAGCTATAAATCTTTATTCAGTAGGCCCGCCTGTATTAATAATTTCAAGGGGAACTGAACTTTGGAAGCATTGACCAATAAAAGACATACAGAGGGCAAATAACGTATTGCCCTGTGGTCTCCCTGCAGCTGATGTTTTCCCATTACTAACTCTCCATGGCTTGTTCTGTGATGTTTGGAGGTGGCCATTGTGGTAGAGGCAGGGCTTTCCTTTCTCATGTTAGAGTCTCCAGCAAGGAGAACAGTACCAACAAAGTAATGACATCACCAAATCACACTCCAAATCTCCCGATACTAGCAGTCAGAGGCAGCAGTGCCGTAGATCTCAGACTGCAGATATACATCTATGAGGCTTTAGGTACAGGAGTACTTAGACACCTTCACATACCAGGGCACTACTGGGGCCATTCCTATAATGAGGGATGTTG
>NW_017307851.1:168981-212289 GCF_000935625.1 Nanorana parkeri
AAGGGCCATACATATCTGTCCACCTAGCTCTTAGCAACCTGGGACACTCTGGCCAGCGTCCTGCTGGCCGGAGGATGATACAAAGGCCACCAGCCCCTGTTCGTTAGCTTGTACCACCAGCACAACACCCGCTTCCCCGCCCACCACCCCGCGAAAAGGCTAGGGACACCCCTGGGTACTAATTTTCAGGGTACTGCTTAAACACAATTAACATTTCTAGCTGTTCCCTATAATAACATTTTATTTAGTTATTTATTATTATTATTTTTGTTATTTTTTTTAATGTTATTATTATAATTTTTTCTTTTTTAAAATGTGTATATTTCTTTTTATTCAGGTCCACTTTAGAGTATATCTAAACCTTAACTGGATGGCATTTAGTTTGCTGTAGCTCCGTGCATTATAAACAATGTCCATGTTATTTCTCATAAAATACTGTTTTTTTAACTGTTGTAAATCCTTTTTTTGCACCTCACTGCTGCTGATCTCCTCTGGCCTCTTTCAGCCAGTTCCCGTCTACATGTACTTGCTCCAAGATCCAGCTGCTCTGGACTGGCTTCCAGAAAGGTACAACAGTATACCACGCCTGTAATGTATTTCTGCATGGGGGTTGTAGTCTCAGTCAAACAATGCTGGAGCACAAATGAGAGTCTGCTGCAGAATCTTCATGGCAGGATCACCAAGTATTAGTTGAATGAAAATTGCATATAACATAGGAAAATAATAAGAATAATAATAATATTATGGAAAAGCTTCTATGATATGTATCTGATTTGGTATTGATCTACTTTAAGGGGCTGATTTATAATGCTTCTGCCCAGAGTATAGCTGGGGGAAGGCATTTCGCACAACACTGCCACCAATAGATGGCACTGAAGAGCATGGGAAACTCATTTGCCCCTCAGCGCCATCAGGTGGCAGAAGTTTCATGTGAAAGGCATTTACCTTCTAAATCAGCCCCTAAGAGAACACATATTCTTCCATAAGATGAACTTGTAGTTCTGCCACTGGATGGAGCTGAGGAGCATATGCTCCTTGGAGTCACCTAGAGATGGTAGTGCTAAGTGAAAGGCATTTGGGCAGCTATATACGCTGGGTGAAAAAGTAATAAATTAGCCCCTAAGAGAATTCATATTTTTGCATAAGAGGAACTGTTAGCTCCGCCACTAGATGGAGCTGAGGAGCCCATGACATTTTTTATACTCCTTAGCGCCATCTAGAGGCAGTAGAGCTGTGGAAAAGCCATTTGCACACCTGTACACTGTGTCAAAGAGTTAGAAATCAGCTCCTAATAGAACTGATATTCTCTCATGAGAGGAACGTGCAGTTCTGCCACTAGATGGAGCTGAGGAGCCCATGGAATTTTGTATACTCCCTAGCGCCATCTAGAGGCAGTAGAGCTGTGGAAAATGCATTTGCACACCTGTACACTGTGTCGAAGAGTTAGAAATCAGCTCCTAAGAGAACTGACATTCTCTCATGAGAGGAACATGCAGTTCTGCCACTAGATGGAGCTGAGGAGCCCAGGAAAATTCCTATGCTCCTTGGCACTATCTAACAGCAGTAGAGCCGTGCACAAGGCAATCGTCCACCTGTACACTGGGTGGAAAAGTCATAAATCAGCCCCTGAGAGAATTCATATTTTTCCATAAGAGGAACTGAGTTCCCCACTAGATGGCGGTGAGGAGCATAGGAAATAGCATAGGAAATCCTATGCTCCCTGATGCCATCTATTGGCGGTAGTGCCGTGTTAAAGGCAGAAAAGGGTTGTAAATCGGCCCCTAGGAGTTTTTATATTCTTGCATAAAAACTATCAGTTTGATTTTTTTTTAGAAGCTGAAGCAACTGTTGCGGCACCGACTTTGCACTGTGCTGACCAGACCTCCTATCTCCAAGCAGACTCTCGCTATAAACATGTATGATGAAGGTTTTACAAAACTCTTTTTTTCACACTGCTGATTACTCAGCAATGGCAGAATAACTTCAGAATGGATACTTCTCCTTGGCTCAAGTATGCTACAATGAAGTAATCTTTCTCCACATTATTATGCATTTTTCTGTATGCATTGAGTATAGGCACAAGCATTATATAACATTATTGCAAATTGATTTACATAGCTGTAGTACACTTTTTTTATTTTAATACCACAATTATAAAATAGTACTACTGAGGTTGGATCACAGAGCCTTGACTGAGGTCTACTAATGACGGAGATGGATGACTTGCCTGACTCTGTTAATTGCTTGTCACTCATTGTTTGGATGCTAAACACAGGCTGCACAACAATAGGACACAAACAATTACGTCGACATTAGGAATAAAAGAATGGGGTATAAATAGGGAGCTGAGGCAGGTGGAGAAAGCATTGCATCCAGCCTCAGCTTTGCACAAGCAGTCTCTCTTCCTACAACTCGCCTGCTGCACCTCCAGACTGTCAGTATGCCTGACACCTCGGTTCCCGCTTGCTTCCTGTGCCTCCTCGCCTTATCCTCAGCCTGCTACATCCAGAACTGCCCCAGAGGAGGCAAGAGGTCCTACCCAGACACAGAAGTGCGACAGGTGCAGTATCAGATTCCTCCAATTGCTTCTTCTTTCATGCTTTGTAGTATATGTAATTACATCTGCGGCTAGAAGGGCATGCTAGATCTTGTAGTTCCACCACAGATGGATAGCATGATGCCTAGAGGTTGTGGATCTATAAGTCCTATAATGATTGGATTTGTAGTTCCACCTCAGCTGGGGAACCACAGTTGTAAACTATTCGTCTTAGAATGATGAGACTTGTAGTTCCATCTCAGCTGAAGAACCAATTGATGCCAAACAGTTGTAGAACAGTATGTTTCAGACAAAGGAGATTTGTAATTCTGCTTCACTTGGAGAACTACATGATAACTTGGAGTTGTAGAACTGTAAGCTCCAGAAAGATGAGACTTGTATTTCCACCTCCACTGGAGAACCACATGATGGCCGGCATTGGTAGAACTATAAGTTCCAGAAAGATCAGATTTGTAGCTGCAGCTCAGCTGTAGGGCCACATGATGCCCAGCAGCTGTAGAAATATGCCTTAGAATGATCGGATTTGTAGTTCCACCTCAGCTGGAGTATCACATGATGCCTAGTAGCTGTAGAACTATAAGTTGCAGCTCAGCTGGAGAACCACATGGTGCCTGGCAGTTGTAGAACTATAAGTCTCAGGAAGATTAGATGTGTGGCTCTGCTATAGCTGGAGAACCTCATGGTGCCTGGCAGTTGTAGAACTATAAGTCTCAGCAGGATTAGATGTGTGGCTCTGCTCTAGCTGGAGAGCCTCGTGGTGCTTGGCAGTTGTAGAACTATAAGTCTCAGGAAGATTAGATGTGTGGCTCTGCTATAGCTGGAGAACCTCATGGTGCCTGGAAGTTGTAGAACTATAAGTCTCAGCAGGATTAGATGTGTGGCTCTGCTATAGCTGGAGAAACTCATGGTGTCTGGCAGTTGTAGAACTATAAGTCTCAGGAAGATTAGATGTGTGGCTCTGCTCTAGCTGGAGAGCCTCATGGTGCCTGGCAGTTGTAGAACTTTAAGTCTCAGAACGATGAGCTCTGAAATTCCACTATAGGTGGAGAACCATAGGATGCCTAGCAAATGTAGCATTGTAATATATAATGTGGTATAATTTGCATAAACATGAAATTTGCATTTCAATACATGATGCATTGCATACAACTAGAAAACAACATGATACCTAGCATTTGTAGAGCAATATATTTCATAAAGATGAGATTCTTAGTTCCACAACAGCTTGAGGAGTGCTTGACGCCAGTTCTAGAATTGTAAGTCTCAGAAAGATGAAATTTATGGGTCTATCACAGCTGAAGAACCACATGATGCCTAGCAGCTGTAGGACTATACGTTTCAGAAGGATGAGATTCATAGTTCTACCATAGTTGGAGAACCCCATAATGACTAGCAATAGTAGACCTCTATGTTTTAAAAGGATGAGATTTGTGGTTCCACCACAGCTGAAAAGCCACATGATGGCTCTCAGTTGTAGAACTATTAGTCTCAGAAAGTTGAAATTTGTGGTTCCACCACAGCTTGAGAACCTCATGATACGTAGTTGTAGAATTGTCCTAGAATGATGAGATTCATGGGTCTACCACAGCTCGAGAACTTCATGATGCCTAGCCATTGTAGAATTGTTCTAGATAGATGAGATTAATGGATCTACTACTACAGCTTTAGAACCACGTAATGCCTAGCAGTTGTAGAACTATAGGTTTCCGAATGATGAGCTTTGTAGTACTGCCATAGCTGGAGAACCACGTGATGCCTAGCAGTTGTAGAACTATAGGTTTCAGAATGATGAGCTTTGTAGTGCTGCCATAGCTGGAGAACCACGTAATGCCTAGCAGTTGTAGAACTATAGGTTTGAGAATGATGAGCTTTGTAGTACTGCCATAGCTGGAGAACCACGTGATGCCTAGCAGTTGTAGAACTATAGGTTTGAGAATGATGAGCTTTGTAGTGCTGCCATAGCTGGAGAACCATGTAATGCCTAGCAGTTGTAGAACTATAGGTTTGAGAATGATGAGCTTTGTAGTACTGCCATAGCTGGAGAACCATATGATGCCTAGCAGTTGTAGAACTATAGGTTTCAGAATGATGAGCTTTGTAGTACAGTCATAGCTGGAGAACCATGTGATGCCTAGCAGTTGTAGAACTATAGGTTTCAGAATGATGAGCTTTGTAGTACAGTCATAGCTGGAGAACCATGTGATGCCTAGCAGTTGTAGAACTATAGGTTTCAGAATGATGAGCTTTGTAGTACAGTCATAGCTGGAGAACCATGTGATGCCTAGCAGTTGTAGAACTATAGGTTTCAGAATGATGAGCTTTGTAGTACAGTCATAGCTGGAGAACCATGTGATGCCTAGCAGTTGTAGAACTATAGGTTTCAGAATGATGAGCTTTGTAGTACAGTCATAGCTGGAGAACCATGTGATGCCTAGCAGTTGTAGAACTATAGGTTTCAGAATGATGAGCTTTGTAGTACAGTCATAGCTGGAGAACCATGTGATGCCTAGCAGTTGTAGAACTATAGGTTTCAGAATGATGAGCTTTGTAGTACAGTCATAGCTGGAGAACCATGTGATGCCTAGCAGTTGTAGAACTATAGGTTTCAGAATGATGAGCTTTGTAGTACAGTCATAGCTGGAGAACCATGTGATGCCTAGCAGTTGTAGAACTATAGGTTTCAGAATGATGAGCTTTGTAGTACAGTCATAGCTGGAGAACCATGTGATGCCTAGCAGTTGTAGAACTATAGGTTTCAGAATGATGAGCTTTGTAGTACAGTCATAGCTGGAGAACCATGTGATGCCTAGCAGTTGTAGAACTATAGGTTTCAGAATGATGAGCTTTGTAGTACAGTCATAGCTGGAGAACCATGTGATGCCTAGCAGTTGTAGAACTATAGGTTTCAGAATGATGAGCTTTGTAGTACAGTCATAGCTGGAGAACCATGTGATGCCTAGCAGTTGTAGAACTATAGGTTTCAGAATGATGAGCTTTGTAGTACAGTCATAGCTGGAGAACCATGTGATGCCTAGCAGTTGTAGAACTATAGGTTTCAGAATGATGAGCTTTGTAGTACAGCCATAGCTGGAGAACCATGTGATGCTGTCTAAATAATGTGGAAGCTCCTGTCATACTGAAAGAACTTTTCTATGACCACAAAGCTACAGTTTTTCAGCAAGAACTGTAGGTCCCTGTATGCCCAAACCTGCAGTTCCATAACAGCTGTAGAACCCCAAGTCCCAGCATTTGAGAATTGATAGTCCTAAGATCGCTGCAAAGCCATACGTTGCCCAGCTTGCACAACCTCAAGTCAGAGTGAGTTGGAACCTGTACTCTAGTAACAGAGGGGCACCACCAGCTATTTAGCTGCATTTGATGTACAAGATCCAGCATGCTGGAAATTAAAGTCCACAATAGCTTATGGTGTAAAGGCAACTGCACTGGATCTTGTAGGTTCACCAAAGCTGAAAGAACACATATTAAAAATCTGTTTTGAAATTCCATGCTGTCCACATACACATCCACTGCATTGCTTCTGTGATTTAAAATGGTCCCAATTGCTATAAAATGTAGGACCCGGATTAGTCCCATCATACTAGAACTTACAGCCTGGCAATGTATGGAGACTACTGACTGCTCAGCTGCTGTGGAATAGCAAGTGAGATTAAACCATGACTGCAAATAAGCAATTTGTTCTTTGTTTGTGGACAACTTCCAGCTTGCTGGACATTACCAAAGATGGAAAGATACCTTGAAAAGATCATTGCCTAACTGCCATAGAACTACAGGTCCCAGCATACTATACATGAACTGATGGCTCACAACAGCTGGGAACCCCAAATTATCCCATCTTCTTTATAATAGCAAGTCCTCTATGTAGAACTACAAGTCCTAGCTATGGATGCATGTTGGTATTTATAGTTCCACCATCTGTAGACTGCCTGTTTCTGTCTTACGTCTATGACGCACTTATAAATCTGAAGTTTATTCATTTACCTGTAAAGTGAAGGTCTGCACTTGATGTTTATTTGCAAATGTTTGGGCAATTAGGAACAATCTTGTACAAAAACTAAACTGATTTTGGCTATATGAAGATTTGGTACACTCCAGCCTCATTGGGCTAAACTGAGCAACGTTGCCCAATGCATAGACAAAGCAATTTGCCTAATTTCCTTCTATTTCAGTTAACACCAACGCGCTGTGTTTGTGTGCGCTGCAAAAAAATAGGATGGATTGCGTCTTTTTGCGTTCCTATGCGCTATAATGCATTTTAGTGTGCTGTCATGCATAGAGTTAAGGGACTATTCATAAGCAATTTGCAGGGCCATTTACCCTGCGAATATCTGAGAACATTTGCCATTTGCAAATATATTCCAAAATGAATATTAATTAATTTAGTTCTTTACGGGTGCATTGCATTTTGTAATGTTTTTTATGTAATTTCTTTAAAAGGGAATGCATTTCTGAATGTTTTCTTTTCATGTAATACCACATCATGGCCACTAGATAGCGCTAAAGGAGCACAGGAAATAAGTAGTTATCTTCTCTGCAACTCAACGCCATCTAGTGACCATAATGTGGTATTACATGAAAAGAAAACATTCAGAAATGCATTCCCTTTTAAAAAAACAACTAAGGAACATTTATTTTTGCATATATACATATGTTTCACTGAAGAAATATATTTTACTATATAACTCCCAGTGTAGACTGATTCCCTAATCAGGATGCTGCAGGAGCAGGACACTATTCTAGGCAAGAATGGCGGTGGGGGGTAATGAAACCCTCCAAACATAGAGGCCCATTGACTTTGTGGGGGAGTTCAGGGAGGCAAACCCATTTAATGAATTAAAGGTCACACTTTAAAAATTAGTTGCTGCAGCCACAATATATTATAATAGATGATATATAATTACTACAGTTATGTGGACAGTTTGTGAGTGAGAAACTGTTCATGGGGGAAAGAACAAGTTTAACTTAAGCGCCTCACACAGGCTACAATCCGATTGTACAATCTCCTTTAGATCTACCAACAACTATGTAGTGCAATGGCCTTCCTGATTGGATGTGAATTGTCTAGTCTAGGTGGGTCCTCAAAGTACATAATTTGGATTTATCTAATTTAATTGTACAAAAATTGTATAGTCAGAATGTTACATGTAGGGTGATGCTAAGATTGATTTATCTTATTTTTATGGTTGATATATTGTTATATTGATTTATTGATTGTACAGAGATTGTACGGTCAGATAGTAACTTGTATGGTGAGCCTAAAGGTTGACAATATGAAACCGATCTACTGTTTCAAAATAAGTCTATAAAATGTCCCTTGATGTGATATATGATGTATTTAGATTTGCCGAGTGTGCAGTCTGCTTTCATGCAAATGTTTGTTATCAGAAAGCACATAAATGTTTCAAAAAATATTCCCCCCCTCCATATCTGCGGCTGCTATGTGAGGAATGTAAGTGGCAAGTGCTGCTGTGCTCTTTCTCACTAAACCGGTCACAGAGAGATCATTTGATTTCCATACAGAGTGGATCTCACTTCTTCATGGAGTTTGTCGGAGGGATAGAACTGTTATAAGCTTGCAGTGCATCATGTTAATGGCGCTGGTGATGGTTTTATTTCCTTGCAGTGTATACCATGCGGCCCGGGGAACAGAGGCAATTGCTTTGGACCAAACATCTGTTGCGGAGAAGACTTTGGATGTTATATTGGCACCCCAGAGACGCTGCGCTGTGTGGAAGAAAACTACATACCCTCCCCCTGCGAGGCTGGCGGAAAGCCTTGCAGTGCCGGAGGTCGGTGTGCCGCTCCAGGAGTATGCTGCAATGACGGTAAGTAAATTGACCATCATTTATCTACCTATAGAACGGTAAAAACACTGCATGTCGGGAAAGGGAAAAAGCTGGTGTATTAACCTTCATGTGACCAGAAGTTTTTTTTAAAGCTTAGATGCTCAGACCATGTTTAGTAGCGTCAGTATGCATCAGTTACCCAGACCGTAACTCCATTAATAGTTTGGCTGCTGGTGTGAGAACTAGATACACACACATGCCTAGTTCTCTGCTGCAAGGTCAATGACATTTCTCAAGGCAAGGGGAATTTTACATTTGGTCATATTGAAGCTCCAGTTAAATATATATTTTAGGTAATTTGCCCAAGATATGTACGAATTAAACATGCAGGTTTTGATGCAATATTGACCTTGTCTCCAGCAGTGTCTGCCACAGAAAGTCCTCTCCACCAACAGTCCTCCGATAGGTTGAATGGTGGCTAGTGTCATTCAGCCCACTTCCTGTCCTGGCTGTCATGGATCCTGCCTCTGGATCACCCCATTGACCTGGGCTCACAGTACAATTTTTTAATAAGGGAGGAAGACAATGGATTATTTTAAAACAAATCTTCTTTTAACAAAAAATAAACTTTAAAGAGAACCTCAGTCATCCCCTTCCAAACCTTAAAGTAAGCGTGTAACATCTTTTGTATGAATTTCGTCAATCTTTGAAACCTAGAAGACTGCACGCGTTTTCTTAAAGTGGCACTAAACTCAGAAGTTAAATCTTAAAAATGCAATCAAGTACCTTAACTATTAACAATAATGTACCTTATTTGTGTATCACACGGCTGTAGATCCTCAAATCATCTCTGAATTGGTGCTGACACTGTCCTTCCTTCTGGAGGGTGGTTACTTTTGTTCCCCATGGTCCCTGTGTGTGTTGTAAAGTAGTTACAGCTCCAAGCTCACTCCCATGATGGACTACAATCTCAATACAAATGAGTATACTAAATGTAAGAAGGGCTGTCATATTGGAGCATACAAGGGCTGTCATATTGGAGCATACAAGGGATGTCATATTGGAGCATACAAGGGCTGTCATGGTGGAGCATACGAGGGCTGTCATGGTGGAGCATGCAAGGACTGCCATGGTGGAGCATACAAGGGCTGTCATGGTGGAGCATACAAGGGCTATCATGGTGGAGCATACAAGGGCTATCATGGTGGAGCATACAAGGACTATCATGGTGGAGCATACAAGGGCTATTATGGTGTAGCATACAAGGGTTGTCATGGTGGAGCATACATGGGCTGTCATGGTGGAGCATACAAGGGTTGTCATGGTGGAGCATACATGGGCTGTCATGGTGGAGCATACAAGGGTTGTCATGGTGGAGCATACAAGGGCTGTCATAGTGGAGCATACAAGTGTTGTCATAGTGGAGCATACAAGTGTTGTCATAGTGGAGCATACAAGGTCTGTCATAGTGGAGCATACAAGGGTTGTCATATTGGAGCATGCAAGGGCTGTCATAGTGGAGCATACAAGGTCTGTCATAGTGGAGCATACAAGGGTTGTCATGGTGGAGCATACAAGGGCTGTCATTGTGGAGCATGCAAGGGCTATCATGGTGGAGCATACAAGAGCTATCATGGTGGAGCATACAAGGGCTATCATGGTGGAGCATACAAGGGCTATCATGGTGGAGCATACAAGGGCTATCATGGTGGAGCATACAAGGGCTATCATGGTGGAGCATACAAGGGCTATCATGGTGGAGCATACAAGGGCTAATATGGTGGAGCATACAAGTGTTGTCATGGTGGAGCATACAAGGGCAGTCATAGAAGAGTAGACAAGACCTGTCATACGTTCTCAGGCAAAGATTACAAAGATATCATATTTTTGGAAAGCTCCAATGTGTTTTGGTTTGGAAGGCTTGTACCTCTACGCTTCTCTGTGTCAATTTTCTGATGTATTTGCTCCCACGTAAGTATAAGAAATCAGTGGAATCCTATTGAAAAAAAATCCATTCCTGAGTAGACTTTAAGATGCTTGTGCCTATACGCTCACATGTAGATAGATATGTTTAGCCATACACTGACCGGCTTTTGTTGTAACCCTGCAGACAGTTGCACAATTGATTCCAGCTGCTTGGATGAAGACAGGGAGAGACAGCGAGTTTCTCCGGATCAGAACATGACCCAGATGGACGGATCAGCCAGCGACCTCCTCCTGAGACTCATGCACATGGCAAACAGGCAACAGCAGACGAAACACTACTGAGCCCAGCGCTGCCTCCTGTTACCTCACTTTGTAACACGTGCTTAATATACCTACGGTCTGCCCTTTATTTATGATGAATGTATTGACAAAAAAATGGCTGACAGCTTATTGTATATAGAGCCAATAAAGTCTTTTATTGCACTGTCGAATGGTGGTGGTGTTTTATTGTGCATGGTTGGATGACCAGTCAGGTTGCCTTGGATCAATAGGAATATGAAAAGGTCAACAGAATACTATAAAGTAAGGCACATAATGTTTCCATGCCTCATCTCCGCCTTATAAAGCTCAGCCTACACCTTACACTCAACTGTACAATCTCCTTTAGATCTACCAACAACTGTATAGGACAAGGGTCTGCTTGGTTGGATACAAATTGGTGGATATGGTAGGTCCCCATGATACATAGTTTTGGTGAATCTAAGGGAGATTTATTGTACAAAGATTGCACAGTCAGTTGGTGAAGTGTAGGTTGAGTTTAAAAAATAAAGACTTGACTTATTCATCTGAAGAAACCTTTCAGAATGGACAATCCGACACTTGAGTACTTCTTCCAGTTCATGATCCACTGAATAATGTATGGATGAGGATGTCAACTGCGAACCTTCCAAATCAAACCAATTCATTTCTCTTCAGACTTTAGGGGGGCCAGACTGTGGCCAGAGGAAGAGGAAAATACAATGGGAGTAAAAAAAATTATCTAGCATCTGTGGTAAGTACGGGGGAGAAATAATGTTTCAACATTGTACCCAGTGTTGATTTCTGGGAAGCTTGTGCCTATACCCTCATATGTGGGGGAAATAGTGCCCGATCTATTGATGTCAGGTGGATAAATAGTGCTGCATTGCTGGTGTCAGTGGGAGATATAGTGACCAGTCAGTGGGAGATATAGTGACCAATCAATGGTGTCAGTGGGAGATATAGTGCCCCATTATTGGTGTCAGTTGGAGAAATAGTGACTCAATGTTGGTGTCGGTGAGAGGAATATCACCTCATCATTGGTGTCAGTGGTAGACATAGCAACTCATCATTGATATCAGTTGGATGAATAGTGCCCCATCATTTGTGTCAGTGAGAGATATAGTGCCCCATCATTTGTGTCAGTGAGAGATATAGTGCACCATCATTGGTGTCAGTGGGAGAAATAGTGACTCAATGTTGGTGTCGGTGAGAGGAATATCACCTCATCATTGGTGTCAGTGGTAGACATAGCAACTCATCATTGATATCAGTTGGATGAATAGTGCCCCATCATTTGTGTCAGTGAGAGATATAGTGATCCATCACAGGTGTCAGTGGGAGAAATAGTAACTCAAAGTTGGTGTCAGTGAGAGGAAAATCACCTCATCATTGATGTCAGTGGAAGACATAGTGCCCCATCATTGGTGTCATTTGGGAGAAATAATGCCCCATCATTGGCATCAGTAGGGGAAATAGTGACTCATTGTTGGTGTCAGCAGGAGGAATAGTACCTCATCATTGGTGACAGTAGGAGGAATAGTGCCCCATTGTTTGTGTCAGAGGGAGGAAAGGGCCAGCAGAGGCCCATTTAGCCCATGGGCTGCAGTTTGGGGACTGGATAGGTTTGTTTTAAGCAAGTGCCTGGCAAATGCCTTCCCCCTAGCCTGGTGATCTAAAATCACCTGTAAGACGACATAACGTTGAGTTTTCAAAAGCCCATTTTAGAGACAACTTCCTGTGCCCGTGATTCCCAGTCAAGAAAGGACATCTCATTTATGGGCTCATACACAGTAAAAAAAAAACCAGCAGAGGCTCCAATCCCGACACCCCCTCTATCCCAACTAACTGTCTTTCATTCAAAGCATACTGTATACACCTATTTTTAGCTTAGCCAGTTTTATCAATGTAAGATATGAAAACTGTCTTTATAGAAGGGGGATTTTGGAGCCATGAGGCAGGATCACCGGTCATGTGTTTTGGGAGGTGAAAAAAAAAAGGGAGCCAAAACACTTTCCCTAAATAAATATTCTAGTGTGAGAGGAGGAGACTTGGATGTCAAAGGAGGGGGCTCCTGATGTGAAGGGGGCTCCTGATGTGAATGGAGGAGGACTCCGATGTGATAGTGGGGGTTCTATTGTGAAGTGTGGACTCTAATATAAAGGGGAACCCCCCACTTTTTTGTGTTTTTGCCTAGAATCCCCCCTTACAATCCATACCAGACCCCTATCTCGGAAAAGGGTCTGGTATAGATTTGTACGTGGCAGTTTTTACATTTTAGACTGGGGTTCCTCAAGATTTTGCATACTTTTAATGGGTGCTGTGACTGAAAAAAAGTATCTGAAATGCTTGTCTAGGCACTGCCCCAGGTATGAGAGTGCTCTGCTGCTTCTAATTGGGATTTATATGCTCAGGATACATTTTTAACAGATTTTCTTTGTCCCATGAAACTGTGCCAATGAATTCCTGTTAGATAGCCAGACTTTACATTTCAAGTATCGCTCCACGTAAAGCAAGTGGGTGGAACCATGAAAATCATCCTTTTGTGCCCAGGAAAGTGATAATAGCAAAGAGAGCTCCACAGGACATCCCAGGCTCCACATCACAAGCTGCATTTTATGAATGGGTTGCACAATGAAAGCCATTACATGCAGCAGTACTGCTGAGTATAACGGAGAGCAGGTAGCAATATCAGATAGTTATAAATGGACCCCCTAGAGTTTGTTTTTTTCTTTTGTATGTCTTCTGTTTAAAGGAGAACTATGGGGTCAGGACTTTTCCCCATAGTTCTCCTTAGGGTAACCGGAGGACACAAACTAGCGTCCTCCCACTACTCTAAGCTCAGTATACCGCGAGCTGTACTTAGACGCCGCAGCCGAAGCGGATCCCGACAACGATGTCGAGATCCGCCCAGCTGCGTGAGTGACAGCTGGCTCTGCCTATCTAGAGGCAGAGCCAGTCAGCCCTGCGGATTGGAGCGGGGAGGGGGGAATCCAGCCCCTCCCCTGTCACGGCAGAGAGCAACTAAAGTTTGTCAAATGTTTATATTTTTAAATCAAGTGATATGAAATAATTTATGCTGTATGCATATTTTGTATTTAAATTTGAGCTAATAGGTGACACCGTAGGCTCCTTTTAAAACGTTTGTTAATTTGAACCGCTATACTGAAAAGGTCTGTTTACAGAGCACAGTAGCTGAAACTACACACAGCAGAACAATTTACAGGAGAGGCTCATTACCTTCCCTGCCTGCTCTATTCTGACACCGCTATGCATACTTTCCTTTTCTAAAAGGAGGTTTAATTTACTAAACCTTTTCCACCGGCAATCTGTATTTGTCTGTCCCTAAGCACATCGTCCTACACCTCGTATACATAAAAAAGTTCTATGGCAGAACTAGCTGCTGGCACTGTAAGGTCGTAGCCAGAAGTTTGCGTGCTACTGCTCATGCGCGAGTTACATAGTTACATAGTATTTGAGGCTGAATAAAGACATTAGTCCATCAAGTCCAACCTATTAGGATCTCATTCTAGGAGTACCCACAGCCTTCTGAGTTGCCACAAAACGTGCGCTAGTGTGCACACGCTCTCAGTGGTAAATGGCGCACAGGAAGTGACACGTTGCTCTCTAATGGATGGTCCTATTTAAACCGGCTGGCCCAATGGGTCAGTGCTGAATGGTCTTTCAGCTTGTGCCCTGTGTTCCTGTGTTTCTGCTATTTTGTTTGCCTGTTGCCTTGACCCGGATTGCTGCTGACCTTGATCGATTGCTACCTGCCCGCACCTCTGCTTGTTATCTGGATTGTGCCTCTGCCTGCTCCTTCTGTACCCTGCTGACGGTCTGGCCTTGTCCCCTGGCTTGTTTGACATCGCTCCAGTTTTCACTGCTATCCACGCTGACATATCAGCTGTCAACCAGCCCTGCTCATCCTTCCAGGGACCCAGTGGCTGGACTTCTACAAGGCACCGTGTCTCAGCACCTTGGCACACGTGCTCCTCTCTGTCTACTCGCTCCCTGTTCCCACTGCGAGGGGTGTGAGACAAGAGCCGCAAGGGAGGCCTCCCCAGCTAATCGGTCCCCCACCAGGTATGTGATAGGCACCTGTGCTAGCTGCTCATTTTGTGACCTGACAGGAATCAGGAACCAATCAGCACGATTCTCAGTCATGTTACCACATGACTGCATCACATACAGCCAGACACCTTCACAGAAGAAGTTGGCAGACTGCAGCTATTAAAGTGATATGCAGGCTGTTAAGAATCTAAAACGTTTTTTTTTTATTATAAGCTGTTAAGTGTAAATTGTATTTAAAAAAAAAGAATTTGTTCATTTGTCAGCTTATAATAAAAATTCTAAGCAAGGAACAGAGTGCTAAATAATGTAACATTGCCGTTTTCCAGTCTTTAGATATGGTGGCTGCATTCGTTTTCTATTTTCAGGTTTTTTCCTTTTATTATCACCTGGTGATCCTGCCAGTAACACATTTCCTGTCCTAGGGTGACAATGCTCGCTCACTATACTGTATTTATGGAGGAGCAGCATTGTCAGCCTAGGACAGGACAACGTAATTCCCCCTCTCCTCATCTCCCTATCATAGGGCGAGGTGTTTTGTAGGTCACAGAGAAAGCTTAGAATAATTTAACGACTCGCTCAGCCCAGTTGTAATGACAACTCAGCGTTCTCAAATGATCTGGGGACGCTGATCTGTCATTAAACAATAAAAACTGAGCGGAGCCGTGACATCATGGCTGGCTCCGCCCAGTTGGTATTCATTGCCCAGGATCTGCTAGAAGACTCTAGCAGGTGCTGGCCAATAGGAAACAGTTGGGCGGAGCTAGATGTCACTGCTAGCTCCACCCAATTGTTTTTCTTTTTCTTTTTTTCTTTATTTAAATATCTTTATTTATGTTTAATTTTTACTATTTGTTTACATTTTTTAAATATTTTTTTGAAAAAATTAAATATTCATTTTTTAATAGTTAATATTTTTTATTTATTTAGTTACCTAAGTCCCTCTGCACTTCGGCTGACCAAAGGCAGCCGATGTACGGCTGATTTCAGCCGTCGTACGGCTGGTAAAAGCCCTTCATGCTCTCGCACAGATTGTCCTCAGGAAATGCCAAACTCAAAAAGGGAATATGACCCATATAAGGTGGGACTGCCCTCCATTTAAAAGATTCTGGGGCACCATGCTATCAATATACCTCAGGGTGACTTGAACGAACATTCCAAATAACCCCCAAACCACCTTACGCTCTATACTCCCTGGTGCTGTAAAATGTATATAGGAAGATAAATTATTTTATTTCCTCCATTATTGGTGCCCAGGTATCCTCCATAACTGAATGGATTACAGAGTTAGACTACTCAATGAGCATGGAACACCTGACGGCCAAGGAACATGTTACTGCAGAGCAATACACAATGATGTGGACTGCTTAGTTAGTTTTCGGAAGCTCCCAGGAGTTCCAGGATATTCTATCCCACTTACTTTCCTAAAACAGATGATGGCTGGTCTTGGGTTAGTGTAGGAGAGGGGTTCCTCCCCTTCCCTGTTCCCCCACCTTCACAACCGTTCCTTGCCTTTCTTTAATCTTTCTTACACCACTTTCACAGGGTTTAAGTGGGAGAAAAATACGCCCACTCATTATTGTCGCTATTGATGTCAGAATAATTACAGTGCATTCCAGGGTTTGGAACCCAAAATTGTGGGAGATTCATTCAAGCTCCTGGGAGACCACCCGGATATATCAGGTGACTCCTGAGTTTTTTGAGGGACTTGAAAAGTTTTAGTTCAGGCCAGGTGTGGTCCTAGATTTGTGGATCATCCAAAGAATTTCGTGAGAACAGGCTACAGTTCCTCCCAGAAGCCCTGTAAAAATCCTGATGACTTTGATTACAGTGGCTAACATAAAAGTTGTATCAAATTAAAGAGGAACCTCACACCTTTCCCCCCACCATGCTTTTTCTTTTTAATAGCCCCTCTTACCTGGTTTGTAGGGTTATCTTCAAAAAACATACCAACCTGCTCAGCGAATCCAGCATTTTCCTTCTGCAATGCTCTGATGCACTGCCAAATATCAGGTCCCATGCTGCCATCTTCCTCTCTGGCGCCCTCTTCTGGGTCCTTGCAGCCAGTCCCTGATGACGCGCCGCCAGGCCAGTGCCACAGCCGATGGGTGTCCCTGCTCCTGCAGCCTCCTGGGATACGTGATGGGGATATCATGTAATTCTTGGCTAGGGGAAGTATGGAGGTAGAAGGTAGGTTATAGTAAAAAAAGTTATAATAAATAAATAATGGTCTTTTTTAAACAGAGTAGGGTGGAGCGTTGCAGTGATGGTCTGCGGTTAACTAAGGATGGCACAATGATTCCTGGATAGCATTAGCAGTTCACTAGTTTTGTTTGTCGCCTGCTGTTGCTTGTTCGCGTCCACCATTTTTGACAAGAAAAAAAGGTTTGCCGGTTTACGTCAGAAGTATTTTTCTTACTTCTAAATTATACATTCTCCAATATAATAATAATCCATTGTTTTTATTGCTGTGAATGATTTCGGCAAACAGAAGCCAAGATGTTTTATGCAAAACTAATAAAACTAATAATTAGATCTGATTGTGCATGAATTGTTCCCATTGTATTCTCATTGCTTTGGGGTGCAGGGAGAATACAATTCTGAATAACATTATTGCTTTGTTGTGGTTTCATTAATAAAATAGGGCGCTGGACGGAGCTGACACCAGCAATGAAGTGAACCAGCACAGCGTCTCTGTAGGAAGACAGTAAAGAATGTCACATACCATCGGTCGGCACGGTCCATGGCAGACATAATTGCAGGGGGCGTGTTAACCTTTGGGAACTTTCACAAAAAACTATGCTACGTTGGTATCTCACCCCATATAGACTTGATAAATTCTCTGAAGCTACCTCTAACCTATGTTGGCGAGAATCAGGGGCTGACTGGCAACTTTTAGCCCAGGGGGCAAGTACAACCCAGAGGCCCATGGTGCGGCAACTTGACCCCCCTCCCGCTTTGCCTCTTCCCCCGCCTTCTCCCCACCCCTGCCTGCCACTTTTGCCATCCATGTAACAGTAGTGTGAATGTATTTATCGGTTTAGGAAATGTAAAGCACACTGGTAGTGGAGGGATGCCACGTCAGTGCTGTGCGCGTGCATGACTGCTGTGACTCTGGTAGTTCTGCCACTAACTCAGAAATACGTTGTACAGCATTGCAGAATGGCATTGGCTCTAGAGAACTACAATTCCAAGCAATAAATTACACAACAATGCAGAATACCATCAGCTATAGCTGTGGAAAGTGTAAAATTATACAGCAATCAATGCAAAATGGCACCGTCTACAGAGGACTACAAATCCCAGCAATACATTATACAGCGCAATGTGGAATTCCACCAGCTATAATTTACTATTGCTGGGATTTGTAGTCCTCTATAGCTGGTGGTATTTTGCTGTATTGGGGACTACAAACATCCTGTGGTAAACTCAAATCATTAGTCGTATAGTTGGCGCTAGGATAAATCCCAATCCTGCGTTGGCACTTCTGAACCTGGGAATAGAAAATATACCCTCTCCTTTAAGAGTTGTAACCACTCATAGACATAAGTCCATCAAGTCCAACCTATTGTGTGTGTGTGTGTGTGTGTGTGTGTGTATAGGTCCATGAGTGTTCTCATTCTTAAGAGTACCTGTACCCTTGTATATTACGGTCTCTCAGGAAGTCGTCCAAAAGCTTCTTGAATGATTCCAGACCAATTGCGGAAATTACTGCTTGAGGCAGCGAGTTCCAGACCCTAACCGCGCGAACTGAGAAGAACCCCCTTCGCCCCTTGTGTTTGAATTTTTTTCTACCAGTTTTAGGTGGTGGCCTCTAGTCTTTGTTACGGAATTAATCTTAAAGAGTTTGTTGCTCATGTTGCTATGACTATTGAACATTTTGTACATGAAAATCATGCCCCCCCCTTAATCTCCTTACTTCCAACGTAAACATGTTTAAATTTAGTAGCCGTGTCTCATAGCTCTTGTCCTCCATCCCCTTTATGAGCTTGGTTGCCCTCCGCTGGACTTTCTCCAGTTCAAGGACATCCCCTCTGTGTACCGGTGCCCAAAACTGCACCGCCTACTCCAGGTGAGGCCGAACCAGTGATGTGTAAAGTGGCAAAATTATACACCTATCCCTACAAAACATTCCCTTCTTGATGCAGGACAGGATTCTATCCAAGCTCCTAATAACAAGATACTGGAAATCTATCAATTGTCCTACGATTGACGAGGTGCTAAAATTAGTTCACGTACACTACGGATATGAACGGATACTGGCATACCACCAATCTACTTTGCTTAAATTTGATAAACTCTGGCTGGACCACGTGGTATGTTCCCTCTGCCTGATACCAGGTGTACTGATGTCTACCTAACCAATGATGTACTGGAAAATGTTAGTTTGTTTTGTTTATTCTGTGATTATTTTATGTGTATTTTGTCTACCTTCATTTTACTCTATGACCTAACTATGTCTAACGGGACTTCTGTTCCTTTTACCCGTATATGGGAATCTAGGTTTTACGAAATGCTCTGTTTCTTGTTTTTAATACCCAATAAAAATTATTTTTGAAAAAAAAAATGCAGGGGGCATTCAGAAATACATTGGGCATTTTTTTGACACTTCTTGGGGCTAGCCCCCTTGTCATTGTGCTAGCTGACAAGTCTGTAAGTAGGGGTGAGTGGTGTGATTTTGGTGAAATTTCATCAAAGGTACCTTCTGATGTGAGACATGGCTTTTTTGATCTCCATGATGATCACATGGCTTCAATTAATATTTGCTAAGTGTTTCTCACAATTTCACCCATCCCTACCTAACAGTATCTCATAGGGTATCTACAGAACGTTGTGCCTGCATATGCAAGCTCCATACTATCTCTGTGACCCATCACATGACTTGGGAGAGGAAGATGTTTCACTTTCTATTGGTGCACGTGTTGATAGCAGGTCTGAATAGTAAGTTCCAGAAGGCAGGTGAAATATTCCCTGCACACAGCACCCTGCAAATGCCCTCTCTTAGCTCCCTGAGGAACCCCAAGTGTCCTCCAGGACCTTCAACCTGCTGCACAGCCCAGTGCTTACAACAAATCCTAGCACCACAGAATCCCCCAGCCCCTCCAAAACCCAGTCCCCTACAGTGTTGCCAAGACATCTGTTCCTAGGTCCACATTGAGCTTACTGCACCTCAAATCTCCCCATATTCTCCTTCCACTGACACCAGCATCAAGGTATTTTTTCCTCATACTGACCACTGATGATAAAGAGTTATTCATCCAACTGACCACGAGCCCCTAGGGCATTCCTTCTCTCACTGTTCACTGATGCTTAGGCATTCCTTCCTCCTACTGACTACCAATGCCAGGGCTTTTTTCTTTTCTCTGAACACCGATGCTGGGGCAATTATTCCTTCAACTGGCTACCTATGCCGAGGCATTTTGTTCCTCTTGCTGACTATTTTGGGTACCAGCATTCAAAAAACAACGTTTGGGCATATCTGTTCGGGCTTTAACAATACCACATCCCGGCTAGTATAGAGTAAAAAAGATAACACATTGATTGGGGCTTTTAAGGTTACATCACTCAAGTCCAGACTAATATAAAAAGGTAAAAATGCAATCTTTATTATTACATAGAATTAAAATCTCACATAATAAAATTCAGTTCAAATCATCCCTCAACAACAATAAAGCATGCTCCAATGAGAACATCGATACTGTACTATACTCAAATTCACAGCATCTCATATGTATTTCTTATATAAAGATTTAAATAGTCACACGTGAGTTGAGGTCTCAAGTTCTCTACGCATTTCACTCCCAAATATAAGGGAGCTTCTTCAGGAGGCAGTTGCTCTACAATGGTAAATATATACATAGATATGTATATAAACATGGATCCAAAAGTACATGTTATTACAAGGGTGGTCTACAGTAATAGCACTAACGGGTCTCCCTGTGTTTCCTCTGTAAGAAACCTCTATGATCCGCAGCACAACAGCACTCTGGGAAGTGTAGTCCAGAACATCTAGTTCAGCGGGCATCTTCTTGAGCGAAAAAAACGAATTACCCATAAGTCTCTGCTAGTAAAGCTCCAGTCAGCTACAACATTAGAACAGTCTTAGGCTGGGTTCACACCTAGGCATACCGAACATGCGCCTTTGTCGCGTGTTTCGTGCCACACGTTTTTACCGCGATTCGCGGTAAAAAAAACGCGCGACAAGCGCGCATTTCCGAGGGCTACCTGGCTGTATCCCAATGGATAAGCTCCTGTACTTCTTTGGGCGTAGGGCATTTTGCAGCGCGTTCCTATGCGCTGTAAAACACCCAGGTGGGAGCCATGCCCATTGGCAATCATTGGTTTTCACATGTTGAGCGTTTTACAGAGCGTAGGAACGCGGTGTAAAACGCCCAGGTGTGAACCAGGCCTAAAAGGACCCGCTCCACAACAATGCTACACTAACAATAATTTCCAATAAATAATGCCATAATGCCATTACAATTTATAGTTATGATCTTGCCAACTCACATGGTCAGAGAGACAGGGAGGGATGTGCCCAGGCCCGGATTTCCCACAAGGCCACCGAGGCCAGGCCTCGGGGCGGCAGAGCGCAGAGGGCGGCAGCGGTGACCTTGATGTGCCGATTTAAAATCAAATAGAAAAACTCCACCCAGATGAAGCTTCTTTGATGTAGCACAGCTCAACAAGGTATGTACTTCAAATATATATGAATACTATGAATAAAACAGAAAATTATCAAAAAGCAAATAGTCTGTTTTTCAGGAGGACTGAATTAACATTTTTTAATGTAGCAGTATAGTGACTTTAAAGCTCATTCATGTTGGGTCTACATCTACATTAAATTGTTTTATGTGACAGTGCTGTGCCTTTTGTGTCAACTATGGTTCTCACCCATACAAGCTAAAGTGCTCTGGGATATTTGTTTCATTTCTGAGGACACTGGATTTGAAGATTTCTCATGGATTAGTAAATCCTGGTTTGGGTCTTGGAGCATGAAGGCTTTGTAAATTAATGGGTGGGATGAAGCCACCAGCTCTGGGTCTACATCCTGCCAGTAGCCAGCATCCTGATAGTGCAGGTAGACACAGCCCTCATAGGATGGGTGCTGACTATAACATACAGTAGAGGTAGAGGAGGTCTCCACCCTGGAATCAAAAGGGCCCCTAGGAAACAGACTGGGCCAGTGCAGCAGGGAACTGAGGTGTGTATCAAAAGTGCAGGTCAGCATGCTGTTTGTGAGACTGTCTGAAGGACATATACAAGGGCCTGAGGACAGAACAGCGGGTGCTTCAGGTGCAAGCCAAAAGGCTAAATGAATGTGTCGTTTTTTCATGAAAGAGGAATGCTGGTAAAACCAAGTGCGGGTAACCTTTTCATGTGATTTTAACTTTCATTCAATAATATTGGGCAAAGAATTTGACAAATTTTATTGAAGAAGATTTAAGTGAGTGGCTGTGTCCTAGTAGCACTACATTGGAGCTAGTTCCCACATATAATTGTGATGACTTTGCTTATTTGCCACTTATTAAGCTAAAGAGGCAGAGCAAGCTGTAAGCAAGCTAAAAGAAGAGGACAATATCAATATTTTGTGGCTAAGACATGGCAGCTCTACTAATTTAAAACAGAACTTTACTATTACAAAAAATGACAAGCATGAGGCTTTTTGTATACTTTGTATATCTCTTCTGTAGTAAAAGCTTCCTGCTCACAAACTTCTTTAGAATGTACACTGAGCTTCGGCATGCTGTGGTGCTGGGATGAATGAAATCCCCACATGCACTTGCGTTATCTCATCCTGGGCCACCAAAGAAGATGAAGATGCCGAACCCGGAAGAAGGACGTCACATTGCTGGAGTACAGGTTGGATTAGCAGACTTTAGTTCTGCTTTAAACCAACATATTCAAATTCCAATCTTGTATGTTTAGCTTGAAATAATCTACATTCAGCATGCCAGCAGCCCCTCAGTATTAGCATACTCATGTCAAAAGGTTGAAAGGTTAATTAATCATCCCGAATGCTGTGAAGAGCAGTTCCTGTTCTCTAAATAATTCATAGGAATTGAAGTGAGTAGTAATGTGTATCATGGCTATACCTTATTAATGCACTATGACAGATGAAGACGGAGAGTCAGATGCCATATATGACAACACAATGCATCATCTATAGCTGTACACAATCCTTAATTTTAACAGACAGTACCAAGGAGAGTCTTACCCCCTATAAGTTACCTGTGTGCCTGCCACTACGGTGCCTGGAGGGGGTGGCAATAAATGACAATATCTACACCAAAGTGCAATATCTACAGCTAGTGAAGACGTTTGTCTTTTATTTTTGCGCCCCCAGAAGTAGAACTTTAGGAGAGGGTGTCATAGAGGATTCACAAAACTCTTTGCAGCTCAAGTGAGCTCCTCTGGGTTGCCAAGGTGCCAGGTGAAAATAAGGTGCCCTAGAGCAGCAGTTCCCATCCCGGAGTACAAGTACCTCCAGGGGTACCTGGCAACACATTTAGGGCTACTTGAAAATATTTTTGTAATGGTGGAAGAAAGCTGTGGCTGTTCGGAGTCAGGGACTAAATGTGTACAGAAGGTCTGCAGAGTAATCCTGAGGCTGCATTCTCCAACACTCATTCTATAGTTCCGGCTGCCAATGCCTCAGCTGAGTAATGTGCCCTTGGCTTCTCTTAAGTGCAAGAAGGCCTAGATCCAGGGAATCCAGTATTACACACTGCACCCCAAAGACACCCCAGGATAACACTGGATACACCACCACAATATGGCATATCCCACCCCAGCTCCCTCCTTCATACCACTGACACGGACACAGGGGCATTTGAGACCCTCCTACACTTTGTACAATTTGACCACACCTACCATTCGGCGCGGCACGCTTCATGCTTCACTATTAGCCCCACCCTCGCTGAGGGATACAGTTTATACAAATGGACTGCCAAGAGTTATGCAAGTAAACAAAGAATGGGAACTACTGCCCTAGAGTGCCAACACTCACTTACTGCATTGTACGTATGAAGGAGTATTTCACCCTAGAACAGGAAATGTGTTAGGACTATGGAACACCTTCTCCTTTCCTCTTCTCCAAAACATGGGGGGGGGGGTATGTAGTTCACACAGAGAGCTTGCTACAATACTAACTGATAATAGTACAGCAGAGACAAAGAGCGCAGAAAGTTGTTAGCTCAAAAGATTTCTTGCAGAATCAACATTTTTTTAAAGTGGTTAGCACTTCTGCCTTGCAGTACTTGGGGTCCTCGGTTTGAATCCCAGTCAGGACACTACCTGCAAGGAGTTTGCATGTTCGCATGTTTGCATTGTGCTTTTGTGGGTTTCCTCCGGGTGCTCTGGTTTCCTCCCACACTCCAGGGACATGCTGCAAGGTTAATTAGCTCCTGTCTATGGATCTCTTAATTGTATATCTAACAAAAGGTTCCAAATAGGAGAAATCCATTGTTACGGGTTACATAGCAGCTTCAGCAGATAGCACAGGGATTTTCACTGTTAGGTTTGGGCAGGCAGTCATTGGTCTCTTCCATCTCCACTCCAAACAATGAGTGCACAAAACAGAAGATAGACATAGAGCTTCAATTAAAAGAGGAGCACAGTTTGCTTTTTTCCAAGCTTTTTTCAATATTTTCAGCATGTAAGTCCCACTTGTATTAGAAATTAAGACTTGTAATGTGTGTGGCTAGTTTTAGCTTGATTCCGAATGTCATCAGTTCTTCAGGGAATTATAGGAACCCTGTAATGATGCTTTAAAGTATTTCTAATATGCAGAAACATGTTTTCTTCTGAGTATCTGCATGGACTATGCGTACATGCATATTTTAAAGCCCCACAACGGGCACAAGAAAAAAAACTACCTTTGCTGCGGGGCCTCCTTGAACTACAAGGGTTAAATGCATGTTAAGTCTCGGCATAAAGGGATACGCTGTAATACTTAATGTACTGCTCACTCCAGCAGGCTTCCTCCACAATGTGTGACTGGCCCTTCAAAGCCTCTTCACTTTGGCCATCTAGCTGGTGGTCAAATGGCGATGACATCATGAACAACGCAGGACCAATAGTACTGCATTGTACGTGAGGATGGTGACGGCCCGCCTACAACACGGAGCTTCTGAGAGAAGAAGTGAGCGCCGTCTGCCAAGGAAGCGAGGACTAAGCTAAGTATTACATCTTATCCCTCTATGCCAGCATTTCTCAACCTTTTTCCAGTCAGATCCCAGTCTAAAATTAAGTGGATCTTAAGAGGGGCCCACAGAAACAGTAATCTTCCTCCTTTCCATTGAAGACCTCCCTTCAAACCCGGAACCCCCCATTACATCAGAGTTCCCCTTTTCACATCAGAGTCCTTCCTTCACATCACAGTCCCCCCTTCACATCACAGTCCCCCCTTCACATCAGAGTCCCCCCTTCACATCATAGTCCCCCTTTCACATCAGAGTCCCCCCTTCACATCACAGTCCCCCTTCACATCACAGTCCCACCCTTCACATCACAGTTCCCTCCTTTACATCAGAGTCCCCCTTCACATCAGAGGTCCTCCTTCACATCAGAGTCCCCCCTTTACACCAGGATCCCCCCTTTACATCAGAGTCCCCCCTTCACATCAGAGGTCCTCCTTCACATCAGAGTCCCCCCACCCAGTTATATCAGAGTCCCCCCTTTTACATCAGAGAACCCCCTTCACATCAGAGCCCCCTTCAACTTAGAGTCCTACAATCACACAATTTCAAGGCACCCTTGATGAAGTCAGAAGGCACCCGGGGGTGCCACAGCACCCTGGTTGAGACAGGCTGCCCTATATCTAGATGTAGGGCTTCATTCATAAAACGTTTGCATGGCGCTCATGAGCGCCATTTAGGGGGGCTAGTGCTATGTAAATGGCATCCTCCAAGTGTGTAAATGAAACTCATAACATGCATTTAATCCATGTAGTGGGGACACCTCACACTGCAAGGGTTAAATGCACAATTTGTTTTGTAATCCTAGAGTTCAGCTTTAAATGATAGCAGTGTAAAGCGTATGTCAGGGCATTTAATAAAAACATATGCAGTACATATCTGCAGATTTTATCCCTTTAAATGCTACAAGTACAAAAAAGTACCTGTTGATGTACCAGAAATCCAGAGCACTCGTAACTTCCTATTTGGCCTGTCAACCGTGTGTCTCTGGTCCACTGAAATTCCAACCGGCAACATCAGGCCTTTTATACTCTCTAGGCCCGATAAACTATAGATGGTACGCCAAATATTTTCCACACAGAACACTAATTTATAATAGGGATGTTCAGATACCAAGTACGGTACTTGGTACATGTACAAGTACTGGTACTTTTCCAGCTCCAGCTCCAAGTCTAGACTAGAGAATTACTCAAAAGTTTGGAGGCAGCTGTCATTTTTAAGGATCATTTTGATACCAAGTACTCACTGATACCTTTTTTTTTTATAGTCAAGTGACACTAGTTGTTCTAAAACAATACAGGCTAATGATTTCAGGACACTGGTGGAGCGCCAGAGCCAGGGGTCTAAACACCTGGTCTTGAAGTGGCTAATGCAGAGCTCTCCTTTCCCCTTTACTTCTTTCTTCCTGTATCCCACTCTCTTCCTTCTCCACCGCCTCTCTTTTTCCTTCTACCCTCTGTCTCTCTTTCTTTTCAACAATAGCTTTTTCTCTCCTCCCCTCTCTTCCCTTTCATCTCCCCCTCTCTATCGTTTTCTATTTCCCCCCTCCTTCCCTATAACCCTCCACCTCTCTGTCTCTGTCTCAGGTTCTCTACTGTCCATCTTCCTTTCTGTTGCTCTTCCCTCTGTCTCCCTCCATTTCTTCATATCCCTTGTTTTGTCTTCCCCTCCACAACTCTCTCTCCTTCTCTCTATCACTTTTGCACACTCTTTCCCTCTATCCCTGTCTTTCCTTCTATCTATTGTTCTTTGCCTCTCTCCTTTCCACCTATTGTCTTTTTCTGTCTCTCTTTTCCTACCATTCTCTTTCACTCCCTCTTTGTCTCTCTCTCCCTTTTTATCTATTCCTGTATCTTCCTGTATCTCTCTCTTTCCATTCCTATTGATCTCCTTTCCTCCATCCCTTACTTTCTCTCTATCTCTCGTTCCTTCTGTCTATTGCTCTCTCTGTTTCTCCTTTACTCTTTCTCTCTCTTTTTCTATCGCAATATGTTTCCTTTTGTCTATTTCTCTCTCTATTGTCTGTCTCCTTCTCTTACTCAGCTTTTATTTTGCTCTTCCTTCTCCTCTCTCTCTCAGTCTCTCCTTTTCTCCAGGAACTCTCTCTGTTTATCTCCCACTTTCCCTTCACAGTCCTCTTCTCTTTTCTTTACTTCCTCCTCCTTTCCTCTGTGGACTCTGTCTCTCTCTTTCTCTCTCTGTCTTACTTTTGTTAACTTTCTCTATTTTTCCATCTCTTAACCTCCAGAGCTCTCTTCCCTCTTGCTTCTTTCCTCATCCTCCTCCTCTCTGTCCCTCTGCAGACTCTCTCTGTTTCTCTATCACTTCCCCCACAGCTCTCTTCTTTTTGCTCTCCCTCCTCCTCCACCTCTCTTTCTGTCTTTCCTCTCTTCTCTGGACTTTCTCTGTTAGTTCCTCTTTCTCTTTTTCTCCACAGCTCTCTTCTCCTTGCAGTCCCTCTTCCTTTTTCTCTGTCTCTCGGTGGGCTTTCTCTGTTTTCTCTATCACTGTCCCCTCCTCAGTTCTCTTCTCTATGCTCTCCCTCCTCCGTCTATCTCTCACTCTGTCTCTCCTTTACTCCACTGACTCTCTGTTTCTCACTAACATTCCCTCCACAGCTCTCCTCTCTTTGCTCTCCCTCCTCTCTCTGTCTCTCCTTTCCCCCATGGACTTTCTCTGTTTCTCTTCAATTTTCCTGCCACAGCTCTCTTCTCTTTGCTCTTCCTCCTCCATCTCTCTCTCTGTCTCTTCTTTCCTCCAATTTTCCTCTGTTTCTCTCTAATGTTCCATCCATAGCTCTCTTCTCTTTGCTCTCCCTCCTCCTCCTCTCTCTCTTTGTCTCTCCTTTTCTCTGTGGGCTCTCTCTATTTTTCCATCTTTGTCCCATCACAGCTCTCTTCTCATTGTTCTCCCTCTTCCTCTCTCTTTGTCTCTCCTTTCCTCTGCGGACTCTATTTTCCATCTTTGTCCCACCATAGCCCCCTTTTCTTTTCTCTCCCTCCTCCTCCTTTCCTTCTTTATCTCTCATTTCCACTGCAGGCTCTCTCTATTTCTCTGCCTTACCTTCAGATCTTGTAGAGAGCTCAGCAGTGTTCAGCTTGTACAAGAAGGTGAATATTGGAGTCAGCAGAGTCTTGGCTCCTCTGTCCTCTGGGGGGAGGGAGTGACACAAGTAACCATCTTTATAAACCCTTTGGAGGAGTATGCCTGGCTGTCTTATTACAATTCACATCCCTTATTAAAGTTAATAGACAGAGCGGGACTAGAACAACAAGTCTACTCCTCAGACCTTAGAGTCAAAGGTCAGGTCCAAAAGGTTCTCCTTCGTGGAAGTGTTTTCATTGCTTGCGGCAATTATGACAATTTCAGACAATTATCAGATGTGCATGTGCAAAGATTAGATCAGAGTAACATAATCAGATGAATGGGACATGACAATCTTGTGATCATTCCTTGTCAGTGTCATGGCTAAGTGGTTAACACTCCTTACTTGCCTGCACTAGGCCCCCACATTCACTTCTCCTTGACATGCTGTCTGTATGGAATTTGTGTGTTTTCTCCAGCAGGCCGAAAGTATACTTGTCAGTGAACTCAAGTCCAACTAGGGCAGAATTTCCTATTTTGCCGGTGTAAGTCTCCTTCCTGTCCTGAAAAAGGAGAAGGGTTGTGAGAGGACTGGCAAAGGGGCACTCCAATGGACCAACAAGTTTCTTAGGTTCAATTCTGTTTTTTACATTTAACCCTCAATGTAAAGCTATCACAAACTCTCCCCGTTATCCTAACCTTACCTGTAACCCTATCTTTAACACTCCATGTAACCCTAACACTAACCCCCTCTGTAACTCTAAGGCCACTGTCTGATCGGGTCAGCCTGCCAGTTTTTCAGGCGGACCCGATCGAATGCCCAATGTAAGTCTATGGGCAGGCGTGTGTAAGTGGACAGGTGTCCGTTTTCACACCTGGTCACCCCCGTCTCCGTCCAGGTCCGGAAAAAAAAATGGATCAGTGATCCTTTTGCCAGACCTGATTGTGCTGGATCGGGGGTAATCTGATGTAAAATGGACACATGTCTAATAAAACATCGGATTCCTCATAGACAGACATTGGTCCCGGAAATTGCCGTTTTTTTCCTCCATCACAAGGTGACATCCGCTCTGTACTGCTCCGTTCAGAAGAGATTCCATACACTGATCCCCTCCTGATCAGTCTGTGTGAAAGGGGCCTAAGGGTGGGTTCATGCCATATGCAATGGTGGGGCTGCTTGGCTGTTGTTTCCATATTGCCATATGTTTCCGTATGCCATATTTTTTTTTTCAGCACAGAGAGATGCAGCGCAGTGCAACCACCTCGCACCCTGATGTGGCCATAGAAATCAATGAAATGTCACAATGTACACAGTGCAATGTGTTGGGATTGGCGCAACGGCACTGTACTGTACACCAGCCGCTGTGCATTTTGCGCAGCGGCTGGTGTGAATTGGCCCTAACAATAACACTATCTGTAATCTAATGCTAATCCTCCCTGGAACCCTAACCTAGCACTAACTCTCCCTTTAACCCTTACCCTTCCCTCTAAACCTAACACCTAGAGTCTGATTTACAAATCTTCCACCCAGTACACAGCTGGGCGAATGCCGTTCGCATGTCACTAACTCCACTAGATGGTGCTGAGGAGTGGTGGCAATACAATGTATAGAAGATTTATAAATCAGCCCCTTAGCCTCTCTGTACCCGAAACCTTGAACCCTTTCTGAACCTTCCACTAACCCTTAGATTGTGCTGCTTCTCTAGAACATCCACCTGATACAAGCTTGCAGTCACCCATAGAGGCACACACATGGATGTCAAGCCGGTGATGGCATTCATTGAATTCACTCTTAAAAATGGAAAAGCTGGATTCTGTGGTCCGCAAACAATGCGGGAACGAAGGGGTTAGCAACGTCTTTGATAAGATTAAGTCCAGCGCTAATCCCTAATTTTTACATTGACAAACAGCGGGGATGTCAGTCTGCTTTCCTCTTAATGGCTTAATTTCCAGGGATATTAGATACTTTATGTGAGGCCAATGCCTTGGCTAAGCAGGTCCACGCTCCCGCTTAAGTGCTGTAATTAGGCCCGAGCTCCGACTTCTCTTCAATTGTATGACCTGTCATTGTCACACATTACTCTTTAAGTGGCTGATATTTAAGCTCGGAGATCCTGAAGAGCATTAAGATAATGACTGACACTTATTGGCCATTGTTAAGGGAGCACGACACCAAGGAGCTGCTACCCATTCCATCCCGGACCTTGTTAAGAAATAATTATCAATCAATGTTTCTTAGCCTTGCTCCTCACTGAACGCACTTACGTTGTGATCCAGGCATTTGGATGACAGGAAGTTGAGTCAGGGTAACCTTCTATTAAAGAGGTCATCATCTTTTGTGTTCTTCAGTGATGTAGGTAGTGGTGTATTCTGGTTTGGGGCTGCCCTAAGCAAAACAAAACTCGGGCCCCCCCCCACTAAATTTACCCCACCCGGCTGTGGTCTCAGGTGGGCTCTGCAGGGTCTGTAGTGGGCTCTGCAGGGTCTCAGGTAGGCTGGGAAGGATCTCTGGTGGGCTCTGCAGGGTCTCAGGCTGCTAAGCCCACCAGAGACCCTGCAGAGCCCATCATAGACCACGCAGAGCCCCCCTGAGACCCAGCAAAACCCCCCACAGATCTTGCTGAGATCATGCAGTCTGCAGGATCTCAGGGGGGTTGTGCAGGATCTGTGGTTGGCTTTGCAGGCTGCAGAGCACCCTATGGATCCTGCAGAGCCCATCAAAGGGTATTGCACAGCACACCTGAGACTGTTTGGTGGGCTGTGCAGATTCTATGCTGGGCTCTGCCAGCACAGTCCTCTTACCTTGCACGGCCTGACCTCTTTGGAACACAGCCTCCTCGTCCTCGATGCCCGACTGGATGGCCTCCTTGTCCTTCGTGCCCGACACGGCCTCCTTGTCATCTTCGCCGCCCGACTGGAGCACCGGCGACGCCTCCCGCCTCCTCCGTTGCCGTCTCTGCCCCGGCCTCCTCCATCTTCGCCCCCCGCCTCTTCCATCCCGGGGGCCACTCGACAAATGTTTTTCTCTCTTGGGGGCCGCTTGCCAATTTTCATACTTTAAAATAAAATGTAACTATATCCGCCCGGTTTGGTACTACAGACTCTAATACACACTCACAATAAGGCCCCTTTCACATCTGTAGGTTTAGGTGCAATTAGGGATTCCTGCAGCAGAAAATCCCTAATCTGGCATTTACACTCCTGTTGGCCATTTGCATTTGCTCTACAGCTCACAGCTTGATGCAAAGTCTAAGGGCCAATTTACATGTTTGCGATGCGTTAATCCATGTGCATCAATGCGTGTTATGTCGCATGTTAACGTGGATTGGGTTAAGGCAGCCTATTGAAATGAATGGGCTGCCGACACACTTTAACGTGTTGAACACCGTACATGCACCATTGTTGGCAATGCAACTTTGAATTGTGTTGGGTTGACGTTCAATGTAATAGTGTAAATGGGTCCTTTCTCATCATGAGTTTTCAGCGTTGAGAGATCATTGCTGCCAGGGGTGTTCCTAGACCCCATGCTGTCTGAGGCAGGGGGTGAGGGGATGGACCAACTGTTGCACGAGATGTGGGGGGAGTGCTGGTGTAGGTAGTGCACAAAACTGGGTTTGGGGGTTGTTGGTGGTGCTCCAAACAGGGGAGGCATGTTTTACCTCCGTCTTCCCACCCAAATTGATGTTACTGGTTGCCACAAGCTGGGCAGTGACACTGGCCAGAGCATCACAGATTGCTAAGAGCCCTGAGCAACCTGGGACCCTCTGGCAGGAAAGATATGCCTGCCGTTCCCCCTTACCCCCCACCCCACGTGACCCAATGAGATGCCACCTGAGACAAGCGCCTCAGGCTGCTTCATTATGAGGATGGCCCTGAGTTCTGCTGATTTTTAGTGTTGAACTCCCTGACATGTTAAGGACTCCATTAGACCTCTGAAGGTATACTATGGTAAGTGGCACCAAGCCATCAGTGGCAGATCCTTTAAGTCCTGTAAGTTGTGAGGTGGGGCCTCCATGGATCGGACTTGTTTTTCCAGCACATCCCACAGATTCTAGATTGGATTGAGATCTGGAGAATTTGGAGGCCAAATGAACACCTCTAACTCATTGTTGTGTTCCTAAAACCATTCTTGAACCATTCTTGCAGTGTGGCAGGGTGCATTATCCTGCTGAAAGAGGCCACTGCCATCAGAGAATACCGTTTCCATGAAGTGGTGTACTTGGTCAGCAACAATTTAGTGTAGGTAGGTGGTACGGGTCAAAGTAACATCCACTTGTATAGAAGGACCCAAGGTTTCCCAGCAGAACATTGCCCAAAGCAACACACTGCCTCTGCTGGCTTCCCTTCTCACCCTAATGCATCCTGGTGCCATCTTTTCTCCAGATAAGCAACACACACGCACCCGGCCATCCACATGATGTAAAAGTAAATGCTATTCATCAAACCAGGCTGCCTTCTTCCATTGATCTGTGCTCTAATTCTGATGCTCATGTGCCCATTGTAGGCACTTTTGGTGGTGGACACGAGTCAGCAAGGGCACCCTAACTGGTCTACGGCTACAAACCCCCATATTCAACAAACTGCGATTCACTGTGTGTTCATAGATGAAAGTAGTCACTCGCACTCCATGATATTAAAGTCAAGGCTGTTTATTGACTGAGATAACACACATCTCCTTATGCTAAGGAGATGTGTGTTATCTCAGTCAATAAACAGCCTTGACTTTAATATCATATGTAAAATATTTTACTATCACTTTTCTATCTATTATCTAATTGTCTATCAACCGGAATAGAAAATACACTGAGAACATTCCGTTTTGCCCCATTCAAACAACAGTTGCATGTGAGATCAACAGTCCTGGAAATGCTGGTTTCAGAAGACACTTTACCCGGTGATCACTCTTTAATGGCGCGGTGTTCGGGTACGCAGGCAGCAGGAGAGGTAAGCGTTTACAGTCTTCTTTACAGGAAGTTGTTTTGTTTTTAGAATTTGAGGTTGGGAAGAAGGTCACTTCAAGTTTTAGGCTATGCTTTACAGTTAGGGACAGTTATACTGTGTTGGGTTCCAAAATCCCAATACCAAGAACTAATGTAATGGGCTCCATGTTGTTATATGACAGACCTGATCAGACATGTGAAGGAAGAAAGAGTGCAGCTCACTTCCGGGACATAGAACCTTCCAGCTACAAACATCAACAGTTTACTAATTACCTGTTCACTTTCCATCTCCACCACCTCTACTGGGACCCAGTGTCTAGGAACACCCGATAATCCCAGGGTCAGGTGACCAGCACAGAATATAGATCATCACCCCTGTGCCCCACCTCCTTATCGGTTCTTCAATGAAGTCTTATATCAGCAATGGTGAAAGGTCATCACTGGAATCAATTCCGATGTAGACCCAGGAGAGATATACTACAAATGACCAGGAGAGCCAAATAGGAACTTGATGAACAAGGGGATACATATGTAAAATATTTTACTATCACTTTTCTATCTATTATCTAATTGTCTATCTATCTATCTATCTATCTATCTATCTATCTATCTATCTATCTATCTATCTATCTATCTATCTATCTATCTCTCTCTCTCATCTATCTATCTATCTATCTATCTATCTGTATTATTTATCTAACTATCACCTCAGAATCTATATTTTACTATCTATCAATTGTTTAGCTATCTATAAATGGAATTTTCTATCTATTGTCTTTCTATATCTATATACTACAAATGACCAGGAGAGCCAAAAAAGAACTTGATAAACAAGGGGATAAATATGTAAAATATCTATCTATCTATCTATCTATCTATCTATCTATCTATCTATCTCTCTCATCTATCTATCTATCTATCTATCTATCTATCTATCTATCCATCTATCCAACTCTCTTCTATCTATCTATCTATCTATCTATCTATCTATCTATCTATCTATCTATCTATCTATCTACCTATCTCTCTCATATCTCTCTTTCTCTCGCTATCCAACCATATCTATAGATCTATTTGTCTATCTATCATTCTATCTATACATCTATACATCTATCTATCCAACCCTCTCTTATCTATCTATCTATCTATCTATCTATCTATCTATCTATCTATCTATCTATCTATCTATCCATCTTTCCACCCATGACTATACATGTAATGTAAGCTTTGTGTCTCTCAGATGTCTTGACATAACATCTGAGTCATTTCCTTGAATCCCATTTTCTGCACACTATATTAAATTTAGGAGGGAAAAACATGATTTCTTCGTGAAATGAAGAATATTTAATCCGCCCGCTTTCTATATTCGGAAGAAGCGCAACCATTTGCCTATTATAAAACTTAAGAAGGTTGTGACAGCTCATAACATGCCTGTCCACCGCCGGCTGACCTTGAGGATGGTGACAATTAAAAGGAATGTCTTACACAGCCTTGCATTATTTCTTAACACGTTTCAGAAATCTTCAGACAAAATGATGTGTTCTTTGGAAACCTCACATACTCAACCTTGGGTTAATAATGGAGGAATTTAGCGTCACAGCCAATGTGCTCCTCTCACAACAGAGTCCACAACGTGGAGGGGGACGGGGGTGGCTGGGAGGAGTTGCGGGGGGATATAAAGGAAGGGCTGTACAACCAGGTGGAAGAGGAACTTTCTAATACAGTCAATATTCTTGACACTGGCAACATGATCGCCATGACTTATAGCTCCCTGGCTGTCAGCTTCTTCTGCCTGTTAGCCCTTTCTTCAGCATGCTACATCCAAAACTGTCCGATCGGAGGGAAGAGATCTGTGCTGGACATCATGGACGTCAGAAAGGTAAGACTTGCAGAAACCCTTAAAAATAATTTCTTGAATTTTCACCTCTTATACTAATGTAAAATTCTCTTGCAAAGTGAACAGCCTATTTGCCTTTAGTAAATTAACCTCTTTGAACCCTAACTGGACATGCATAGTGCTGTCTTGGAACACCATGGAATACAGTGGGGTTGATTTACTAAAGGAGTTGAGAATATTCCTCACAAATTCCTGTACTCAGCCATGTGCAGACTGGGCAATTTACGTAAATGTTTACCCAATTTTTCGAGTGGAAAATTTCGACTTCTCTAGTAAATCAGCCCTTAAAGTGACACTAAACTCAAGAGTGAAATCTTAAAAATGCATTCCAGTACCGTACCTATTAACAAAAAATGTATCTTATTTGTGTTTCATTCGGCTGTAGATCCTCAAATCATCTCTGAATTGGTGCTGACACTGTCCTTCCTTCTGGATGGTGGCTACTTTTGTTCCCCATGTTCCCTATCTTTAAAGTAACACTGAGTTTAGTGTCACTTTAAAGATCACATCAAAGACTCAATCAAGTTTCAGTCAGTTTCAAACAGCTTAGAAACACCTGCTGTGTGTTTATGTTTTTAAAGTATCAAGATTCTGCAATAGAAAATAATAAGAAATGATTTCAGTGATTCTGTTGTGACATTTGAGTATGAATTTCTCCACAATGTTTATAGCCACAGAGGTGAATGAGAGCTTGTTTTACTACTTGCTTTCACTTTATGTTCAGGTCATGTAAATGTTTTATTGAGCATAGTCTGGGCACAGGTTCACTTTTACATTTACAAAAAGAGAAAGTTTATGTTGTTTTTGGAAGACCCCAAATAGCCACTATATTCTAATTTGGGTAGCTCAACAGTCCCAAATAAGGATGCACTGATACCGATACTGGTATCGGTGCCGATACTGAGTATTTGGGCGAGTACCCGTACTCACCCAAATGCTCCGATACTTACCCTGATACCGAAACTTCTGCTGGTCAGAAGGAGCATGCTTCCCGGCCAATCAGGAAGCTGTGCGGTGGGATCCTGATTGGCTAGGAAGCTCACTTCACTTGTCACTAGGCAGCCTGGCTTCCTGACCAATCAGGTAGCCGGGCGGCACATCATGAACTGCCTCCTGGCTTCCTGGTTGGCTAGGAAGCCGGCTTTACTTTTCGCTAAGCAGCCTGGCTTCCTGACCAATCAGGAAGCCAGATGGCACGTCATGTCCCATCACGCCCGGCTCCCTGATTGGTCAGGAAGCTAGGCTGAATAGCAACAAGTGAAGCCAGGCAGCACCTCATGACAGGAAGCCAGGCATCCTCAGGAAGTGAAACCAGTGTTCTTTCGATAGAACACCGGCTTCCCAGGCAATCAGGAAGCCGGGTGGCCGGTCATGACCTGCCACCCTGCTTCCTGATAATCCGGGCCCATGGTACCTCAGTATACCCGGTATCAGTATATGGTATCGGTGAGTACGGGAAAGAAATATCGGTACTCGTACCCGATACCGAAAAACCGATATCGGTGCATCCCTACTCCTAAGCTATTACATTAAACTCAATAAACGTAAGAGGTGTATATTGTGCATACCCAATATGCATTAAACCGGACCATCATTTATTGGCATATAATTTATAATATCTATATAGTTATTCTTTAGCTGTAAAATAAAGATATTTATATATTATATACATTATAAAAACTTTTAAATAGTGCAAAATGTTGACATTTTATTAAAATCAGTACCATAAATTCTTGAAACATTCATGTATAACACCTTTATACATTTTTCTGACTAAGCTAATATTTTAAAGCTAAACTCCAGGCAGGCATAATAGACACACATTATTGCAGCTCTGTATTCATTATTACATCTTTAGATGTATTATTCTTCAAATGCAACCAGTGTAAGTACGTAGAGTTGACATAGTATCAGCCAGGTGTACGCGCTGCATTGGTTAATGCTCGCTTGACTAAAGTGGGAAAGGAACAAATACTAACCTGATTCCTCGCTCCATCTGGCTACTTCCTCTTCGTGCAACCAGTCCCCCGTAGGTGCCTTACTTCACTGCCCAGCGGGTCGCAGTTCTCTGATGTCATCATGTACAATGCAGGACCAGCAGTCCTGTATTGTATGCGATGATGGTAAGGGTCCTCCCACATTCCGGAGCATTGCACAGCACAGAAGAGCACCAACTGCCAAGGTAGTGAGGACTAAGTTAAGTGTTTGTACTAGGGTTGCACAGATACCAAGTACAGTACTCGGTACAAGTACAAGTACATGTACCGATACTTTTGAGCTCCAAGACTACACTAGAGAAAAATTCAAAAGTTAGGAGGCAGCTGTCATTTGTAAGGAGCACACGGAGCTCCTGGGATTTGTACATCTCTGTTTTACTGTATGATTTTGTTTTTATAAATAAAGTGATGCACCAGTTTTGCGAGTACGAGTACTGGTACTTGCCGAGTACTTACAAGTACGAATACTGATAAATTTTTGTTTATTGTCATGTGACAGTTTTTCTAAAACAATACAGACTAATGATTTCAGGACAGTGGTGGAGCGCCAGAGCCAGGTCCCAGCTGCAACCGCTGCCACCCTGGTAGTTCTCATGAAAATCCCAAGTATCTGCACTGGTAGTCGAAAAGTAACGGTGCATCCCTAGTTTGTACGTATTCCTTTTCCCCCCTAGCCATAGCCAAACAATCATTAAACTGATGAAGACCTTGCATAAAAAAGCACACCCTGCATTAAAAAAGCAGAATAAAGGGAACCGCTCACTGGTATGGAAATGTGCTGGTGGGAAGGGAGATAGGGTCACGTATAGGTGGAATTGGGCTTTTTATTTATTCCTACCTATAGCAGGAATACATAGCATTCTGTTCCCTCATTAGACATTCAAAGCACTACGGATTACAGTTAACACAGGATAATATAACTACGTTTCCTTCACCAGCACAGGTAGAGAGAGAGCCTCTGGCACCCAGCAGGACAACCCTCTGTTAGGATCCCCTCTTTTTATGCATTGTCTCATTGTACTGGTCCTAATTCTGCTTAGAATAGTATGACAATATGCTTATATGAGATGACCATTTGTACTGATGGTAAAAAATTATGTGAATCATGTTCACAGTCCCCCAAAAGAATAGAGAAAATAGTTCCTGTTATAATCTTCTGCATGAAAGTTGTGTTCTTCACCTCAGTGTGTTGTGTTACAGAAGAGTGCTGTGTGTTTTTGAAAGATCCTGTTTTCTTCATCTTTCGTGCTTTTTCTGCTGGGTTGGGTTTGCTTGTACGTTCCCCGAACCCAGTCAGAATTCTGGGTTTGGCAAACATCTGGGCAAGTCGTACTCAGGGCCTCCTGTGTCCTAGCAACCAATGATGCCCAGAGGTGACCCACACAGCGTCATTGGTTGCTAAGATGCTGACAGCCCCAAGGTATCACAGATTGGTATGGTGCACCTACCTGCATCCCAGCAACCAATGATGCTTTGCAGCCCATTCGCTATTGTCCTAGCAACCGAAGGCACTGGGCAGCAGGGCATCTTTGGTTGCTAGGATACAGACAGAGGTTTCATGGGCGGGCAACTGGCCAAATCGTTCGCCCATTCATTGAACTGTGAACAGCTTGGGTTCTGAAGTCATGGTCAACCCAAACCTGAAGCTCATCCGTACAGATGACCAAGATGTCTAAACCACATGCATTGGGTATAACTGCTATACAGGGTCAATTTGAGCTCGACTTACAAGTCGAACCAATCAGTAAAATTTCTGGTAAACAAATTCTCTTTTCTTTCATTCTTTTCCCTCTAAAATGTCACAATAATTTTTCCAAAGCCATAGCTGTATGTAAAGTTCTGTTTTTGATTTTTGAATGCTGATTCTCTAAACTCTTATTACAATAGTGCAACAATAAGCAGCTAATTGGCTTTTTATTCCCACAAATTGTAATAAATCAACATTAGTTTCAGCTATGTATAAAGTCAAGAACTGGAAAGAACAGACAGGAAAGCAATGAGTGGAAAATACTCCACAAGAGACAAAACACAAAAGAGCTGCTCAGGAGAACGCTCCACTGTAGAAATTCTATAGAATAGGAGTCAGATTAGTCAGAAAGAGCGGCATAGAAATAGAAGGTGGGGGCTCAGAACTGCGAGAGCCAGACTCAGAAAAATAAGACAGTGGGAGAAAAATAGGCATGTGAATCTAAAGCCATATACGAGACAGAAACATTGACTGCATGGAACAATTACTCAATAGTGATCACACTTTCAGTTTGGTACTTTTTCACAAATTGATTAAAAGCAGTTTGAAACCAGTTCCATAACGTAAAGGACCAATGCATCCCAAAGTGATATTTTAGCTATATGTGGAGCTTTGTGAGCTCATTGTGAGCTCTTTGTTTCTGATATATTTTGGATGTTCATACAGCAGGATCTCCCTGCCATACTTCCCAACTCCTTTTTCTGTCCACCTGGGAGTTTTGGGTGTTCCAACCAATCATCACGTGTTCCATCTCCTCTTGCTACATTCTGATAATATAACAGAAATAAGAAATCTAGCAGGAAGAGTGGGAACCCCTCATAATGACCACAACAGGTATGTAATATGCTTGTTAACTTCTTAAAAACAGCCAGACTTACATATTGCATTGGGATGGGGGGGTGCAGCTATGCGTCCCACCGAGCTCCTGGCAACCAGTGACATTTCTGGTTGCCAGGAGCTCAGCGGGCAGCCGGGACGGAACATCCCAGGTTGCTAAGAGCTGGACAGACAGATCTGTATGGCCCTTACACACCTCCCCGCCAAGCTCTTAGCAACCTGGGGCACTCTGTCTGGAAAAGAAACATTGTGCAGCACCGTGGCCATGCTACTCTGCCTGCCGCTACCCCATGAGATGACATCTGAGGCAACTGCCCCAGGTTGACTTAATATAGGGATTGCCCTGTGTGGCATCTTGTCAACGGGCCTTACATTGTGCTGCCACGTATAAGCATTCAGCTGGTGTTGCTGTGTTGTGCTAGGATTGTGGGCAAATGGTGCTTCCAGCACTGTGACTGTGCTATTGCCGACAGCTTCAAGACACCTAACAATGGTTGGGAGCTGGCAGGATAGGCTATTAATCACATGACCACTGTGACAGCCAGCTATAGTGATCACCTGACTGGGAAACCTATGTAACGCCTCCAACCTTATGATCTCTTGAAGTGCTGGCTCCTAAAGACGTAAATGTCTTAAACAATTTCCATTGTTTATTACCTATTGATAGACTGTCTTTATATTTATAACATGTTGATTAACTATTGCTTATTACTACAACTATGATTCCTATCCAGTGTCTGCAGGCTCTATCATGTAGCTCATGCTGGTTTTTCACCCTCTGGTACTCAAGGAATGGGACAATGCACAGAAGTCTGGTTATAGAAACCTATAAGCTGTACTCTGGACAGGGACCAATCTCCACTAAATTTTATTCCTCCACCCCCCTCTAGCTAATCACCCCAATAATAAGAAAAAAACGAAATATCTGCTAACTCTTGCCTGAACCCATCATGTGTAATCATCTTTTGATGTGCCGGGTCTCCCACTTCATAGTGGGAGGCTCCTTGTTCGCTTGCCAATGTAATTACCTTGTAGAATGTGTAGAAGTGTAGACACTTCTCATTGGCTGTTTATCACTGGGGTCCTCCCAGGTTTCTGAAGATTCCAGTGGTGATGTCATCACATGGCGAAGAGGGGCTGTAACAAGACCGGTCAACGGTGGTCCCGGACTACAGCGGTGGATCACTAGTCTTCACCCCAGGAAGATGGGCATTGCGGCGTTACATGAGAGCGGATTCAGGTGAGTAAAAAAAAGGACTTTTTTAAAGACGTTTGTGAATGAGGGGGGTGCGGGGTGGGTGAGAGGGATTGAAACTGGAACAATTCTTGTACTTTGCCCTGTTTACCTGTTTGAGCTGGAGAAAAACATGGTTTCAGGTATGGTGCACACCTCTCTCCACCTCATGCAGTGCTCCTTGCTTGGGCATTGCATGGGGAGGCTGAGCTTGAGCTCCCATCTCCACCCACCAGGCAAGATCATTACATGGTGGTGCCATCTTCCTAAAGGATTTTTCACTGATATGAAGCAGGCTGTAGATTTCAGATGTGGTTTAAATGTGAGTAGGCATAATTCAGGGTCTTTAATGTAGGCATAGAAATTCTTAAGTTGCAAGAGTGGACATGTGTCATTCTATAGAGAAGGGAGCCAAAAGTAGACACCACAGTACTGTTTATCTTTGCTGGACCCATAGTGATCAGATGAGGTCTTTAAACTTGTCAGATACTGTATATTGTTATTGGTGTATGCCTATGCAATAGACATTAAACTACATCTGGCCATTTTTACACTCCTGTCTTGGTCACCAAATTAAAGAAAGACTAGCAGGAAGATTGAGACTCCTGATTGCAACTAGAGGAATGAAAATGTGTTCCATCATTCAGGGAATATAATCTGATGCTATCTTTCTAGGACTCTCTTTAGCATCAAGGCAATTGTTTTGTCTCTGTAGACACTGCTCAGTCTCCAATGAAATGCAAAATATGAAATTGTTTACGACACTGTAATATGGCAATTTAAACTCAGTTTTTTGGCCTTGAGGAGCTCTATTGGTGTGATCTCTGTGCCGAATTCCCAGTTGACACCTGCCGTGACCATTATGAGGGGCTCCTGCCATCCCTGAGCTGGGTTCCCACATCTGTACACCTGCTGGGCACACTATGAGGGCTTTTTTCTCTCCCTGATGCTATATATTAATTTTATGGAGAATGTAACAGGAAGTGTTGGGGGCACACAAAGGTGGGCAGGAACACCCAAAACATCCAGGTGGACAGGAAATGAGTCAGGAACTATAGTGAGAAGATTTCACTGCGTTAATATGGTTCCTACGATCCCTGAGCTGGGTTCCCACATCTGTACACCTGCCTGGCCCTCTATGAGGGGTTCTCAATCTCCCTGATGCTATTCATTTATTTTATGTTATGGAGAATGTAACAGGAGGAGTTAGAACACAAAAATATGGGTGAGAACACTAAAAACATCCAGGTGGACAGGAACTATGGTGAGGAGATTTCACTCTTGTAACATCCAAGACATTTAAAAAAACTGAACAGCCTTTGTAGAAAAAGGGGATATTTGTATTCAGCACCTACTACACAGGTTGTCACGTACCTTAGAGGAGCTTGAAATGACAAGGGTGGCCTCTCTTGCAACTCCAGTCCCAAAACCCCTGAAAAGAGGGACAGGTGTATCAGGGTTTGGGGGGGCATGAGTGCCGGATGACTTGCTGTAGACAGAAGATGTGGGTCTCTGAGGTGAACGTCTGGTAGAAAGCAAACACAGGAGATGCACACCACGAAAGCAATGTAGACATAGCCGTAGTCAGATGCAAGTCGGGAAACAGCAGGCAAAAGCGAGGTCAAGGACAAGGGTTTGTAGAATATGAGAACAGCAGAAAAGTAGTCAAACAAGCCAGGGGGGTATCAGCGAAGCAAGTTCAGGATCTTAGGCTTCTTGGGAAGCTATCAATCACTCAACAGGAGGATAGGGATGCCACAGCCTAAATAGCCCATCTGGCACCGCGATTCGGAATATGTGTGCATGCATGCCCGCGCACACGCCGAGGAATGCACAGCAAGGCCTGATTTTATGAACCAGACCAGGCGCATGTTCATGCACAGATGCTCACGCAGACCTCCTGGAATAGGCTTCTTGACACATGTGCACTACTTGGCATGTCCAGTGGAGTAAAGCTCTAGCTATAGAGATGAATAGGGTGGGTGCCACTCATGTTTAATAGGAACTTGAAGGGGCTTCCTTCTTCATTGGCAAGATTGCACAGTGAAGAATTCAGGAGCTGGGGCTGAAGTAGGGAATTTCAAATAAACCATGAATCTTTTTTTTTTTCTTAAAGGAACCTTTTATGAGTATTGAATATCGATTAAGCAAAAATCTAAAATGTATTGGAATACCAATATATCAATTGTCTTAGGGTTTCTGGTGCAATTTGATTGAGAACTTTGAACCAAAATAAAAAAAGGTGTATATACTAAAAGTAATATGCCCTTCTCCTTGCATGACTCCTGATCCCCTTCACTGTCCATCAGCCACTAAAGGGAAATTGGAGCAGCATTTTCTCTAGGAAAGGAAAACATTTTGAGGCCCTTCAACAGTCTTTATTTAGCCTTCCACACATGACTGTTATCACAGCTTTATCTTAAAATATATGAGTAGATCCAGATGAATAATCCTTTTTGTGTTTGTGATATATATTAACTGTTACACGCACGTAATTTTTTTTACTGATTGCCTTTCTGCTTCCGGCAAAGCTCATATGAAAGAATCAAGATACAAGTCAGTATGATTGGAGAGCATTGTTGAGTCAGTCATAATATGAGCACAAAGTGAAGGACAGCAGAGGAGGTGCATTGTGTACACTATATAAAGAACTCGTGAATACATTACCCCCCCCCCCCCCCCCCCACCGCGCGGTCTGATGTTATTATATGTATGCTG
>NW_017307851.1:212382-220747 GCF_000935625.1 Nanorana parkeri
TTACATTGTTTCAGGAACATCGCATCACAATCCAACGACCTGTACGCAGTCACACTGTTCATACCGCAAGGTCAAGGCGCTTTCTTACTTTTTATTACATTTTGCAAAGCCTATTTTACATCCTGGTAAATGAGCTGCGTAAAGTAGAGTTTTTTCTGTGTGCCTTGCATGAAAAGAAGTGTGATCTTTTATATTCTGTGATGTTCATGAACAATTGAGCATGATGCGATGTTCATGAACAATTGAGCATGATGCGATGTTCATGAACAGTTATAGATTCCACTCTCCCGGATATCATCAACATTGACAGGAAAATATCACCTTTCTTAAAAATTATACAGTGTAGGACGGAGTGCAAAGAGAAATATTTACCAAAGGAAGTAGTTATTATAGCTCATTGGAAATATGTTTTCTCTTCTTTGACAGAAGGGTAATTTTATGACAATATGAGCTCCCATAGCTGTATACTGCCAATGGATCAGAGCAATTTTTCCAATTTATTGACGGAGCTATTGACACGGCATTCATTTTCTCATTACTTATAATCCCAAAATGATATACTATAGGCTTTATTTTGACATTATTGGGTAAGGGGAGAAGAGGAGAAAGGACCTGATTCAAACTAATTAGTGCTAACTGAGGGTTAATAAGGGTTTTTTATTGGATAGGGAATCGTTAAGATTAGGGCTGTCCCTATATGGAGTCAGCCTGAGACGCTTGCCTCAGGTGGCATCTCAATGGGTCACATGAGGGGGCAGCAGATGTGCAAAGAGCTCTTAGTAACCTGTGACACTCTGTCCGGCATCCCCCCCAGCTTAATGATGTCACTGGTTGCCAGGTGCTGAATGGGACCCTTTGGCTGCTGTGCTGCCCAGCTCACTGGCATCACTAGTTTCTAGGTCCTGAGTCGGAATCTCTGGCTGGCATCCCGCCCAGCTCACTGATGTCATTGGTTGTCAAGAGCTAAGCGGGATGCCATGGCTGGTGTCTCACCCACCCCCTGGCAACCAGGCATGGCAGTGAGCTGGGCAGGATGCCAGGCACCACAAGCAGCCCCCACCTAGAATGTCCACCAGGAGCAACTAACCATGCCCCCTCCTGACCTCAGTTGGCGAGATGTCTAGGGACACCTCTGGTTAAGACCCCTGTAGGTTTTTTTTTTCTTGCTGTCAGGAGAGATTTCATTTCGCTTCCTGTCCCACAGTGACAGCAGAAATTAAGAGGAGATCTCTCCAAAGCAAGCGGATATCCCTTCTAAAACAGTTGTCACCAGATCATGTGTACCCATGTGAACATAACAAGGCAAGCTTTGGATCTCCACTGAAAGCTGAAATCCAGGTAAAAAGTATTAGGTATGCTTACATGGTATAATTAGTGGAAACATCGGCTTCTGCTGAACAAAGACTGCAAACAGTGGTTGCATACTTCATTTATAAAAATATGTTATAGCTCTATTGATAGATTCAATTTTGTTGAATTGTTTAAAGCTCAACTCCAGGTGTAAAGTAGTATGCATACTTTACGCCCAATGTAAGTATGTCTATGATATACCTGGTCAGCACACAGGGATTTTGTAAAGCATTGCAGTAGTTGTAGTTGGAGCTAGTACAGTGCTTTACAGCGATCTTCGGGGTATGTATGGTGCTAAGCTGGGCAGCTTCCCCGCTGCTCTGAAAACACAGGGTGTCACTCACTCGGCACAGTGGCTGTTCAGAGAACGGCTAGTATTTTTTTTATCAATGATGGCTACTACAGTGCTTTACAGCATCCCCATGGACCCACCAGCTATATCATGAACATGCTACCATTGGGACCAGCTGGACCAATGTAAGTATGCATAATACTTTACACCTGAAGTTCAGCTTTAAGCAATACAACAAAATATAATGTAACAATAAAGTTATAAATAGAGTTATAAATAGTTATAAATAGAGTTATAAAATTTTTATGAATGAAGTATGCAACCACTTGTTGCGGGCTTTGTTCAAGCAGAAGCCAATGTTTCCACTGATTAAACCTGGCAGAGTAAGTGCAGGTGGGGAAGGGAGGGGGTTGTGGGAAGTAGGGTATTAAAGTGGTGACATTAATTCATTAATTTCTCTGAGTCCATATTGTTTTAACCATGTTCTGCTCTGTTTTCTTTTTTCTAGTGCATTCCCTGTGGTCCAAGAAACAAAGGCCACTGCTTCGGGCCTAGTATCTGTTGTGGTGAGGAGCTGGGCTGTTACTTTGGTACCTCAGAGACCCTTAGATGCCAGGAGGAAAATTATCTGCCCTCACCCTGTGAGTCTGGGAGGAAACCGTGCGGGAACAATGGCGGCAACTGTGCGGCCTCTGGCATCTGCTGTAACCACGGTGAGAGCCTGCATTGACTGTGTAGACATAAATACCGACTTGTATGCCACTCAAGCGAGTGATTTTCCTAGCCTTTTTGCCTTTTGGTGCAAAATCAGTGGGGATGGGGGGTGCTGGTGGAGATGCGTAAGAGCTCTACATCTCCCCGCCCAGCTCTTAGCAACCTGGAAAGCTCTGGCGGGTGTCCCACTGAGCTCCTGGCAACCAGTGAAGTCATTGGTTGCTAGGAGCTTGGCAGCATGCCAGCAAGAGTGTCCCCAGCTGCTAAGAGCTGGGTGGGGAGGTATGTATGGTCCTTACGACCTGGGATGCTCTAGCCAGAAAGGGGGCAGCAGGCACACTGCAAACATTGTGCAACAGAGTGGCCATGCCTCTCTGCTTGCCATCCCCTATAAACCCAAAGAGATGCTGCCTAAGGCAACAGTTTCAGGCTGCCTCATTATAGGGTGGGCCTTGTGCACCTACCCTTTTCACTCACTTACTGAAATGGTTTTGACCAGAGTGAGTCAAGGCCGTACTCAAGTAGGTCAAAACCATTTCAGTAAGTGAGTGAAAAGGGCAGGTTCTCAAGGCTCGCCGGGAAACTTGGCTCACTAGCAGGGCTGCTGGCAAAGTAGTTGATGTTCTAAGACAATGTTTCCAAACCCATTCCTAAAAATACTCATCAAACAAGGTGCATGTGGTGTCTCTGGCATGTTAGTGTGTTGTCATGTGTTGCACTGCAAGGTGCCTTGGGCAACACAATAAGGTGAATGGGCCCTTAGGCTTTTCTTTATCACTTATTGTTGCAAAGTGAATCAGGTAAGAAATTATATACATGTTCCCTTATAAAGAACACCGTACATCCTCAGAAACCTAAACCCGCAGTTGATCCCGAGAAAGGAACAAGAACCCATCTAGGGTTTGACTCAATTTTCTATAACAAGGAAACAATCATTTCCTGGTCCCCAAAGGCAGTTGGATAATCCCTGGATCAACAATTGGAAATGTTATTTCTTATGAATAGTAATACCTCTTCATATTTTGTGCATTTGGAAACACACCCAGTCCTTCTTGAAGACATCTAGGAGGTGGTTTAGAACGAGTTCCTCTGCAAGACTTTTTCACATTTTTCAACTCTTACATTAAGAACCCTTTTCCATATGTGCAAGTTAAACCTTGCCTCCCCTGGTGCACAGAGTGCTCTGGTGTCTTTCAAAATGACAATAAAGCTGAACTCTGGCCTTCCCTTCAATCTTGCAGAGTTGTTCCGGCTCCTCTTCTGGATCAAAACTGCTTACTCTGCTTCTCAAAATGTGCATTAGAAGCAGCAGCAAATCACATAGAGCCCACCTCATTTCCTGGCTGGAGGACATCCAGCATCATTAAGCTGTTTCCTCCCACAGTGAAGACACAGTAGGCAGGTTAAGGAGGCTCTTAGCTACCACAATGGAAGGGACTACTTTGACTAATCAAAGCCCACAATAGTTACAACATAAATAAACTGTCAGTGACATATTGCTCTAAGCATCTAACTCCAACACTGATTAGTGGGCTATAGACTAAACACATACTTTGTTTCTCCTGCAGAGAGCTGTACAGTGGACCCGGCCTGTGAACAGGACTCAGTATTTTCCTAGTTCTCCATACGAATCTCGTGACTCTGCAAACCAACCAAGAACATCTCAGCAAGACGGCACTAAGGCATCGAGCAGGATATAAACAGCCAGTGTATAGGTGTACTGTATGATAAATAAAGTATCTTAAAACAATATACACAAGTCTACTCTCTAATTATTTGTAAATTGTTTAGTCAGAGTTACATAAAGGGCATCCCTGGTCAAAAACTACAAATCACTCTGTATTTCTACATATATTGCATTTCCATAAATACTTTCCCCCTCCTAATGACCAGATTCATCTAAAAGTTTGTAAACTTTATGGAAGATGCCCATAGCATGGACTTCCTCAATGCACTGACACAACTCACTTAGCCCTGGGGATATGCACAACTCACAGAGCCTGCCTTCTGATCTACATCTCAATGTCTGAACAATGTAACATTATCATTGCTTGCTGGAAGCAATGCATTATGGGATATGTAGTCTTAAGAAATCCAGATTGCATCACATGAAGCAGCAGGGAAAGAGACGCAAAGCAGACTGGGAATCCAGGAAATTGATGGAAATGATGGGCAGACGGAAAGCAGCACTCACTATATAAAAGGGATTTTGTTTCTGTGAGATTGAATTATCTGAAACATCTCTAGCATGTATTCCTATTGCAATGCTGATGTTATAACAGGAGGGGATATGTTTGGACTTTACAACTCCTTGAAAGGGATTTCCTAAAGAAACACTGATTTTTCTGATCTACTTTGGGATTTCTCAGTCAGCAAAAGAAAGGAACAATGTGTTGCTGCCATAAATCCTGAAAGGAACTTCCATTTAGCTCCTGCACAGTGGTGGCATAGATAAGAACTGTCATTATTTTTTGCTGGTTACAGGTCTGTGATCTCTTTCAGACCTGCAATAACTGGGAAGTGACATTTTTGGCTTTAAATCAGTGTTTTTGCAATTTGCTTATGTACTACTTAATAAAGGTTAGGCAGTGTAGCTTTTTGGTTTGGGTCTCCTATTCTCATGTTTAACTTGGGTGTAGTTATTACCAGAACCTATTACCATTTTCTTCAGACAAATCCATTCTGCTTTTAAAGAGAAATTTCAGGAAGCAAATTCAATTAAAATCTGTTAATTCTCTCTAGAAAAGATTGCAACAGTGAAAATTAAATTAGTTAGCCTTATAGAGGATCCGTGGTACCAAAGCAAAAAGCAAACATGTGCATGATTAAGTTGAAAACAGATTTGTCGGACCAGCTATTCGCACACCAACTGCCTCCTAGTACATGTGTGTGTGTCTATTCTTCACAGCCAGGCAGCAGAATGCCACGTATGTTCTGCATACTTGCAAAAACACCACCCAGCATACAGGGGATTACTTCCACTTTAAGTACAAACACCTCACTGCCCAGTATCCATGTCACCAGTGAGATCTACCTCCAGTATATCTACCTCACTCCCCAGTATCCATGTCATCAGTGAGATCTACCTCCAGTACCCCAGTATCCATGTCACCAGTGAGATCTACCTCCAGTATATCTACCTCACTCCCCAGTATCCACGTCACCAGTGAGATCTGCCTCCAGTATAACCACCTCACTCCCCAGTATCCATGTCACCAGTGAGATCTTCCTCCAGTACACCCACCTCACTCCCCAGTATCCATGTCACCAGTGAGATCTTCCTCCAGTACACCGACCTCGCTCCCCAGTATCCATGTCACCAGTGAGATCTACCTCAAGTACACACACCTCACTCCCCAGTATCCATCTCACCAGTGAGATCTACCTCCAGTACATCCACCTCACTCACCAGTAACCATGTCACCAGTGAGATCTACCTCCAGTACACACACCTCACTCCCCAGTATCCATGTCACCAGTGAGATCTTCCCCCAGTACACCGACCTCGCTCCCCAGTATCCATGTCACCAGTGAGATCTACCTCAAGTACACACACCTCACTCCCCAGTATCCATCTCACCAGTGAGATCTACCTCCAGTACTACCACCTCACTCCTCAGTATCCATGTCACCAGTGAGATCTTCCTCCAGTACACACACCTCACTCCCCAGTATCCATCTCACCAGTGAGATCTACCTCCAGTACATCCACCTCACTCACCAGTAACCATGTCACCAGTGAGATCTACCTCCAGTACTACCACCTCACTCCTCAGTATCCATGTCACCAGTGAGATCTTCCTCCAGTACACACACCTCACTCCCCAGTATCCATGTCACCAGTGAGATCTACCTTCAGTACACACACCTCATTCCCCAGTATCCATGTCACCAGTGAGATCTTCCTCCAGTACACCGACCTCGCTCCCCAGTATCCATGTCACCAGTGAGATCTACCTTCAGTACACACACCTCATTCCCCAGTATCCATGTCACCAGTGAGATCTTCCTCCAGTACACACACCTCACTCCCCAGTATCCATGTCTCTAAACATATCTTCCCTCCAGCACATAATGACCCTTGACTCTTGATGACAACTTTCCAGTAAATTTTCTGCAGCCTATTTACCGTCCAGTCCCCAGAGAATGTGCATTAACCACTCAATGACCAGTCTCCACTGTATGTGTATTAACTCCTTAGTGTGCAACATCCATTGTATGTGCATTATCTCCTTAGTGATCATTGTCCAGTGTACCTGCAATACAGTATATCTAAATCCACAACCTTTTGGGTAGGTTAAAACTGCTATAATTTATCTTTTATTAGGGAGATTTCCCTTCGCTTCCTGTTCTATATAGTCAACAAGATGAGAGGTTATCTTTCCAGTATGAGTGATATCCCTTGCACAGGAACAGGAAGTATCCCCATTTGAAGATTTGACAGGCGGTCTAACCCGTAATCCAAATAAAAAAAAATTAAAATAAAATATGTTTCTCTTTAGATATACCTTAAATGACTAGTGGCCTGTCTCCATTGTATGTGCAGTAACCCCTCTGTAACCATTCTTCAGTGGATGTGCATTAACACTCTAATTATATTCACATTTTGTACAGTAATTTTTAGTTTCTTTTGTCCCCCCTCCCATAACTGTGCTATCATTTTGTCTACGCAGCACACTGCATACCTATGTGTCTATATAAATTAACATAATATGATGTAAGGGCTTATGCACATGGGCATAATTACAAGCGTAAGGGTGCACAATGTAAAATGTGCCTGTATTTGTGGTGCTAAGGAGCCTCAGCTGCTGCGTTTTTGTGCCCATAGGAATGTATTCACAAAATACCCTTTATGGGAGTATGCACGTGTAAATGCACATGTAAACACTTGTGTATGGTCGTATATTTACATAGCACAGCAAGGTAATATCTTGGTTTTCAAGGGCATTTGGTGCACATAATGTGGATTTATATTATTTGTACATGTTGAGAAATGTATTTAAATGAAAGTGTATGTGCCTGGCGTTCAGCTTTATGTGTCCAAGCACCGTATGTCCTAAGAGCAAAGAGGAGGGTGACAGCTGTCCATACATTCACCAACACGCTGCAACTCTTCCTCATTGTCCCAACTGAGCAAAACCTACCTCCTGTTGGAAATACAACATCATATACTGATATACTGATATGTACTTTGTCTTTTGGGTTGTAGATGGCGGTGTGGTGCAGTGTTGGTCTGCATGCACATCTATGATACACAGGAAGTTGTTTTTTTCTCTGTGCTTTCTTCACAATGCTGTATTCTGATGTAATGTCCTTCTAAGAAGGTAAAACTTAATTCAGCATTCCTTAAGATCTCAGTACTTCATATAAACACATAGCCAACACTCCACCCTCTTTACTCCCCTTACCCCACATGCGCTATTTGCTGCTTACAGCCCAGAACCACTCTACCTTGCATGACTTCCAATCCATACATCTGTCAACACTGGTCTGACATGACCTCAGCTCATCCTACAATTTGTGTCTCAGCAGTCGGTCAGCATGGGATGTCAAACATACAGGAGGGTCTACAGAGCTGTATGCTAATTACAGTTATGAATGATGTAAGGGCACAGCAAGCATGTAAATATTTATTTATTTATTATAGGTATTTATATAATGCCGAAAATGTACACAGCACTTTACCTAAAGATGTGAAAGTCTCATCAAAATGACTTTGAGTAAACTATAAAATAATATTGTTTAACAGCTGAAAGCAGAGCCTGGCCATGGCTGGACTCCCCATCATCAAGCCTGCAAAGCTCAATGCCTTCCTAACCAATGCCCAGTTTTTCAGTTTTCTGTGTGATGTGTTATTGATTTGTCTCCATCTAGTGGCCAAAATATAATTTGCAACAGCGAAATCAACTGACGTTGTAATGCTCGAGAAGGTTTATGCAGTTAACAAAGTAAAGGGAGTCGTTTTCTAAACTGAACAAAAATAACTTTCAGTTATCACTCAACATAATA
>NW_017307851.1:220894-228625 GCF_000935625.1 Nanorana parkeri
CTGGCCACTCAGTGTATATATATAATTCTTTATTTATTTATTATTTAATTATTTATTTGTTATTATTACCATTCTAAAAAACAAATCTGTGGTTATATACTTGAATTGATCACTTGCTAGTCTGAAGAGAGGTGGCTTTCCCATTAGAGCCAACAGAGAAAAGGTCATGCATGTACAGTTCCCCTTGAGCCCCTATAGCTGAGAAAAAAATAAGGATGTTAGTGTTGACGACAAGAGTTTATTTTGTGTCCCCAAGGTGGACAGAATTAGTCCTGCAGCCAGAGGTGGTAAACGTTAAAGGTTAACTTTACCTTTCTGACCATGTTTCATGTTACAACCATATTAAGGTGTATCATGAAACATGGTCAGACCTTTCACAGGATCTGTGATGGAGAAAATCAGCCACCACAGCAGAGGGACTTGCAGTTCTCCGTTGAATACAAGTGCACTGACGTCACTTGTAGTCCTATGACGCTTCCTTCCGTCAATGTTACTCAATGCCCATACCTTGGTACAGACATGGATGGGAAAAAGAGCCTGAAGGAGCTAGAGCATTGCACCCATGATCCATTGATTGTGGTTGCAATGCTGTACTGGCTCCTATGCACAATATTAAATGCAAATATTTTTTCTATTATAAAGAAGGCGAATACTGGATATTTATGCTCAGCATATTTGTTACACTGTTGCCCCCAGAGTCATATGAGATGACCCCTAGATGGCTTGCACATGGGATTTTTTTTTAAGAATGCTGACAGGCCGAGGAGAAGCATTTATGGCAGATGAGACATACCGAATCTCTTCTGCCATAAAAGCTTTCTTGTCAGTAAACAAATGTTTTAGCGCACTGTAGGTTCAGATTTATGTGTGATTTATTATTGCATTGTCTCCATCTAGTGGTCAAAATGCAATTTGAAACAATGAAAAATAATGTCAGGGCTGCAAAATCATGGTGTGGCTCCATGGGGTTGTCACCCCCTTTTTTTTAGTTAAATTTAAAGTGTATAAGAAAGTTAGGAATTTGGGCTGGTCTGTTGGCTTTCTTCTTTCTCTCAGGGTGAATCCTACTTGCTGGGAAAAGATGAAAGGGAGCACGGCTGTGCAGAGCTGAGTGAGAGACAGCTGATATACAGACTGGTGGCTGACATTATAGTCCAGAATAGGCACAATAGTCCACATCCAATAATGAGGTACACTTACCTTCACTTACAGCTATCAGTAAGGGCTTCTGGCATTTTTTTTTCTTTATTTGTTGAAGGTGGATACAAAATACAGTCATACTGAGATAGGTTACATCAGTGTTCCTCAAACGTTTTTTTCCAGTCAAGGCACCCTTTAAAAATAAGCAAAATCTCAAGGCACCCAAGTCTAAAATGTAGAACTTTAAATGTAAAAAAATAAGGTGCAGTTTCTCCCAAAATACCAGATGTTTATCCAAGAAATGGATCTGAAATTGATTTTAAAGGGGCTCCCCACACAAAAACCAAACAAAAAATGATTCACATCAGAGTCCTACCTTATAACTAACACCACAAAGTGGCTGAAGCAGCATGCCTGAGGGCCGGAGGTGAAGCAGGTCCGGATGGAGATGTCCTCTTCTGAATGCTGGGGGGTCCTGGATGCAGCTTACCCTGGAACATGTGTCATGCATTTCCATGGTGCTGGGGCCAGCTTGCCAATACCATGGAAATGCATGACACTGTGCAGAAATTTAAAGGCATTCCTGGCAAAGCCAGAAGGCACCCTGGGGTGCCATGACATCCTGGTTGAGGAAGCTTTGGTTACATAGTGCATATCCAGGAGAAAAATATGTGGAAAGAGTATAATGAACACCCTGTAACATATTGTCCCTAAGTAAAAAATAGTGCAAATATCGGGGGTCATTCGCAAAGAGGAATTCATTTTCTGTACTCGTATCAATCAACTACGTATAGTAAGACATACATCAAGTTTGGAAAGAATGCTGAAGAGTAAGTAGAACAAGGTTAACAAGAAGATGGAAGAGAAGGAGGATGCAGGGTTAGGGAAAGAGGAAGGGTGGAGTTATAGGAGAAGTGGGAGAGGAAAAACAGAAGAGAAGTGCAGAAAAAAAAGCTCACACACAAATGTAGCAAAAGAAGATATAATAATCTGGCAGTAGCATGTACATATGTAGACAGGGTCATGTACCTCAAATTGCCAACAAATTATAACGAAGATTACTAATGGTCAGTCCTAATGAAGGACCAGATGTTAAGCTTAGAGATCTAAATATAAACTATACAACAATCGCTCGCATGCCATCAGGACCATTCAGATTGAAATTTAGGCCAGTTACCATAGAATTTAGCAGAGGACAGTTCCATTTGGGCATGGGTGCTCAGGGTAGCTATCAAGGCATTCAATGGTGGGGGCTCCACATTTTTTCTCGTGCCAGTTTTATCTACAACATTAAGTTGCAAGCTTCCTGTCCACTCACCCTTTGGAAGTTTGTCCTTTATGGTTGGGAATGTCGCCCAGTTTATGGGTGGACACTGTTTCATTTTTTATGATGGACACTTCTGTTTAATTGCATCTTTTTGAAAAGCCTGGTTGTTGGGTGATGTTTCCCACTTTGTGGGTGCACAGCGGGTTCACATGATTTTAGATGGTTAATTCTACACTGCCTGTCCAAAAAAGAAGTCAGCACCTGGATTTACCTAAGTAAATAGGTCACAGCCCTCCATTGGAAAATAAGTCTAGGTTCAGCAACATTATATCCCCAAAAAATGAGGTCAGCTGCTTACCTGAATATACAGACAAGGTTTTTCAATCAATGGATCTTTTCTTTCCTGATGGCACATTGGGCATTTTCCAAGATGACAATTCAGGATTCATCGGGCTCAGATTGTGAAAAAAGTGAGCTCACTTCTCGATCTATTCGTGCAGAGAGCCGTGACTGTCACTCATGGCTCCCTGCAGGGATTCCCCCTCCACTGTCCGATCCTCCAGCGCTGACTGGCAGAACGGACGGGGGAGGTGGCGGGTACAGCTGCTCTGCCTCTAGATAGGCAGAGCCAGCTGTCACTCACGCAGCTGGGTGGATCCAGACAGAATTGTCGGTATCCGTTCCGGCTGTGGCGTCTCAGTATACCGCAAGCTATAGCTCGCGATATACTGAGCTTTGGGTGACGGGAGGACGCTAGTTTGTGTCCTCCCATTACCCTTAGGAGAACTATGGGGAAAAACCCTAACCGCATAGTTCTCATTTAATGCAACTCTGGATGGAAATAAATGTGGTGACATTGCATAAGCTTATGGAAACAATGCCATGGTGAATGCGCGCCATAATCAAAGCTAAAAATGGTTCAACGAAGTAGAGTGTGTGACTTTTTTTTTTTGGCCGGCCAGTGTATATGATGTATGGTGCTCGGGTCTTGAAGATTCAGATTGATGGTTAAACAATGGTTATGATGTAACGAAGTGTACAGCGCTAAATGCCCTTCAGGAAATTCGATAACGGTAAGGATCAGAGTGATGTCACCTCCGTGTCAAGCAATCATGAAAAAGTGTAAATATATAATAAATATTTGTGTAAAAAGTTATAAACTGTGTCAACAGGTGTCATAAAAAACATGTCATAAATATATCTTATTATATAAATAAATAAATAAATAGAAATCTTCATAAAACATGTGTCATATATGTGAGAAAAATAAAATGATCACATTATAAACCAATCTGTGTTGTTTTCTTTCGAAAAATATTGGAAATACGAACTTATAACAATTTTTTGGAAATGCACTTAAAGTTTTTAAATTTCTTAGAGCTCTCGGATCTTCAACACAAGAAGCCCAAAAAAATGAAAATAAAAATAAAAAACAAAAAAAATGTTCAGTATTGTGGTGTCCAACAAAAAAAGCCGAATGAAGAAAAAAACAAGCAGATCCCGTATAGGGAATGCACTCACCAGATCCCTGATGATCGAAAGCCTTTAATCTTATCCAGTGCAGGCCGAAGATGTGTGTCCTCTTCTCCCGTTTGGTGAAAGCCTCGGGCTACAAAACCCGCTTGCTGCTCCGTAATCCCTTCATCTCGGAGCAGCAAGCGGGTTTTGTAGTTGAAGATCCGAGAGCTCAGCAGCTTTTCTCCTTACCCTTTGGTTTTAGAACTATTATGGAATTTTAGCTCTGGGGTCATATTAATATTAATTTTAAATCGTGATCCTTCTTTACCCACTTTTATTAACTCCATTAGCGCAAGTTAGTTTGGCTTACAAACAATGGTTATGGTTATGGTTTTTGAGTTAAACTTAGACTTAAACTCCCAATAAAGGGCAGCTCCCAAAACATTTGCACATTCATATGGTGTTTTATTATTTTGTTATTTGTTGTGTATATTGTGCGTTTTGGGGTGGGGTGATGGTGGGCACATACAATCCCATGCCTGTGGTCACATTCAGATGTGTTCATGCATTTATAATGTAAAGGGCACATTTTTTACAATTATGTTTTCCGTTTTGAAAGCTATAAAACACATAAGATACAAATTGAAATGCAATGCTAAGGAATGAACAAATGCATTAAATAGACATGTGTACAGGAACTGTTTTACCACAGGGCTCAATTATAGAAAAAAATGGCAGCCTTGTAAGTTCTTCTATATTTACCGTTCCAGTGGTCCAAGTCTTGAAACACTGCTGCTTCTCTGCTCTCCGGTCACTGTAGGAATTCCCCATATGGGTCACTGAACACAGTGTTTTCACCCTTACTTTGTACATCTTGTTGTACGTACACGTTGGTGGGGGGAACCACTGTGTGTGCTGTGGGTGAAACAGGCATTCACCCACATGGAAATGTGGAATACCTGCAGCATTTAGGGGGGGAAAGGGGCGGGGGCAGTGAAGCAGCGGCATTTCATGAAGCATATCACGCATCAAATGGATCTTCATTACCGTCTTTCTTAACTTTCTCTGAAGTCTCTTTTCTTGCTAGACTCTCGGTGAACTGCCACTCCAGCTTCAAATCACCTGACTTGGATCTAGGGAGCCATGGCTCCTGCTCTCATTAGCTGTTGGGTAAATTTTTTGCCTTTACACTCCTAGCCTAGAATTTGAAGAAATAAATTGTGACAGACACAAGGGCTGCAGGAGCTTCAGTGCAGGATTGCCTGGAGACTTGGGGGAGGTGTGAGATGGGGCTTTTCATGGGGGGTTACATATGGAATGTAGCCGAAGCATCTGGAACTATGTTGGGATACTTTTATTATCTGCCTGACTCCTCCACCTTCCTGATCACCGGCACAAAGACCATAACAGACACTGGGACAGATGATATAAGGGTCTACATGCCCCTGTGCATCATGGGTTTACTACCTGGTGTTAAGTGATTTGTATCCGTTCCTATTGGTTCTTGGATGGTTCATTTTATTGATGAAGGGGATTGTCCCTTATTGCCTATAAATATTTTTCCTCTTTGAAAATAAAGTAATTTGCTGTCTTTACCCCAAACTAGTATTGTCTAGTTCTTGGCGGAACGAGGGCATATGCTGGCCGGGAAGGTACAGAGCAGGGAAGCAGTATTTGGCAGAGATAACAGGTGGAGTATCAGGAGAGTCCGTTACATAAATAATCATCATTGGTACATTATACCTTTCTTAATTAGTATATGGGTGCCACAAGGTGCAGGGTGTCACCCCGTATCTTCTCCGGTGTCACCCGGCCTCGGTAAGCCCCTGAATGAAGTGATAGCTTAAAAATATTTATAGAAACAAGTCCGTTCTTTTTCTTTGCTTCTTCACTGATTTCTTTCTGTTCTCTCTTTTTTTCCCATCTGTTACTTGTTTAGTTACAATCTACATATGTAGTTCAACACTAAAATAAAAAAAGGGATGACGAAGTTCAGTTTCTAACTTTCAATCACCAGTTGCCGGTTTTATGACCTCATCCTGTAATCCATAGCGATGTTATGTATACTTTGGAGAATTATGTTTTCACCATTTCATTATGTGTTTCTTCTCCATGACATGTAAAGGTATTAAACTTATTTTTGACTTTGTGACTGTATGTCTTTATCCTTTATAAATAAAGAATTTACAAACAAAATAAAAAAACTAACTGCTGTTTATGTATTGCTGCCTCTGTTTTGTATTTGAAAAAAATCAAAAACTTAAATAAAGAATTAAATAAAGCATCAGATTCTCTTCTCTGTTCCAAAATGGAGGCTGAAATCCCGGAATGCAATTGTTCCCTTCTCCTTGGATTGAGAACTTACCATAAATAAAGAGTGTGCTCTATAGTAAATATAGTAAATAGAGATATATGCTCTAGAGCACCATCTTGTGGCTGATTTTGAGAAGGCAGGTAAGTAAGTCAATTACTCTCAGCTTGTGAGGCCAGAACAGCACTTTATAATTTTGTTGTATATGTATAACAATTGTCTGATTTACTTGTATGTAGTGGGTAGAGGTTGATGCACTTTATTAGATATTGTACAATTATTTGCACTTAATCGCTGCACTATACTTATTTTAGTGATTATTTCTGGGTATTTAAATACTTTTAGGTGCTAGTGGGCACAGGGGTATCTACAAGAAGTTGAATAGAAAGTCCCACCGCACTCCTAAACTAGAAGCCCCATATATTGTGGGGGGGGGGTGCTGAAGTGGCCGCGGATGGCACCGCCAAATACTTGCAAAACAGAAAAAAGGATCGCCAGCACTCCAAGTTTTCTTCAAAACGAAATCCTTTTATTCACGTGGTGCTATGACCTGCTACAATAAAAGGATTTTGTTTTGAAGAAAACTTAGGGCGCTGGCGACCATTTTTTCTGTTCTACAACAAGTTGTGCCCCTGGCATCCCACCCAGCTCCTAGAAACCAATGATGTCACTGGTTGCCAGGAGCCGGACATCTCCCCACCCACTGTGGTTTCTAAGAGCCGGGCATGGAGATGTGTATGGGAGAGGGGTGGGTCAGCAAACACCCTTCAAGCGCCGCCCAGAGCATGTGCCATATGTGTAGGGTTGCCACCTTTTCTTCCATCGAAACCCGAACACTCTAGCGACGCACAGAGATTTTTGGGGTGAATGAGTCGCGGCTTATTCATATGTAGATAGTGCCACCCATTCATATGTAAATATCACAGTCGAGACTATTTTCAGTGGGGGGGGGGGGGCAGTAGCCCCTATCTTAATTTTGGTTGCCCCTGTCTGCCTAACATCTTGTGCCCGGGTCTCAGCTGCCATGAAACCCGAACAGAACATTAAAAACCCGGACTGTCTAGGTGAATCCCGGACAGGTGGCAACCCTACGTATGTGCCATACTCTGGATACAACACTGCTGGTGGATGATACATTATATTTAGTTAATTCCAGCACAGAAGGTTACACTTTATTACGCCTTGGCTGCTGGTGGAGACAACAACCAGCTATCAACATACATTACACCATCGCTCTCCACTGTTATCACCATCAGGAATCTCACCCTAAGTAACGCCATGCAGCCATAATTGGAGTGCAGGTAGACAGGAAGTGGCTTCCGATAGTGTGCAGGCAGGGCCGGATTTCCCACAAGGCCAACCAGGGCCCAGCCTTGGGGCAGCAGGGAGTAGAGGGGCAGCACGGGTGTGGAATTCATATCTCACGATGCCCAGGAAATGCAAGTTCCGGGTGCTGGGCGGGAAGTAGTTTTCTACATTTAGCACTGCTTTGGGGAAGCAGAGCTAAATGTACTGTGGGGAAGCCGACGCTTGTTTTGTACAAGTGATCCCGGCG
>NW_017307851.1:228670-240481 GCF_000935625.1 Nanorana parkeri
GGCTCTGGGTGCAGGAGATCAGCAGCACTGAGATGCAGGAAAAACAAATCAAAACCTTTTGTATAGAGTAATATTTGATTGGTTACTTTATTCCTAATAATCAGGCCTTAGGTTTTTCTTTTTATTATTGAAGAAATCAAAGTATATCAAGAAGAAAAAAAATTAAATAAAAAGACAACACAACAGTTTTCCCAAAATTAACTCGACTTTATTGGAATACCAGCTTTCTTCATTTCTGGTCGCAGATCTTGCTGTAAATCCTCATAGAAACAGACACTCCATGTTAGTATCGCTAACATATAGGTGCTCATACTTTATATACAGAAATAGTCTTATTTATATCAAAGTACACTTGATTTTTTTATTCATATATAACATAGCAGCATATCAAATAAGAATAAAATTCTATTCAACTCTGGAACCAGGTCACATATTTAAAACTTCCAGCGATTCCTTGTTTAAAATTATTTTATTTTTTTTAACATATAATGTATTTTTAAGTGCACCGGTCACCTTAACACAGCACAGTGGCCATTTTGTGAGCCCAACCATTGCCAATGACTAAACTTGGGAACATTTAGCAGTGCCTGGAAAGGGGATGGGGGTAAGATAGGTCACAGCTAGGCACAGAATTACCCTAGCCTTCAGCCATTATAAATGACTAAAGGTCATTCTGTGCCACTGCTAATGTTGCTGCCTAGTAAATGACTCATTCATGGCCAGGGGTGAGGTGTAAACATAAATTAAGGGGTCTAGTGATAAACTATTTGCAGATCCATCTCTGTGCATGTTTGTTCTGTGAGAGTAGAGGCAAAAAGTTAACATTCTCATAATGTATATAATGTAATGCAATACCACATCATGGCCACTAGTTGGAGCTGAGGTGCTTAGAAAATAAATATGAATTGCCTATGCTCCTCAGCTCCATCTAGTGGCCATAGTGCAGTATTACATTACATGGCCACAAGATGGTGGTAAGGAGCAGAGGAAATAAATATTAATGTAATATGCTCCTCAGCTCCATCCAGTGGCCATAATGCAGTATTACATTACATTTTATGCTCACTAGATGTAGCTGAGGAGTCTAGGAAATAAATATCACTTTCATATGCTCCTCAGCTCCATCCAGTGGCCATAATACAGTATTACATTATATCACAAGGCTGCTAGATGATGCTGAGGAGCAGAGGAAATACATATTAATGCCATATGCTCCTCAGCTCCATCCAGTGGCCATAATGCAGTATTACATTACATTTTATGGTCACTAGATGGAGCTGAGGACCAGAGAAAATAAATATTAATTTTCATATGCTCCTCAGCTTCATCCAGTGGCCACAATGCAGTATTATATTGCAGTACATGGCCACTAGATGGCGCTGAGGAGCAGAGAAAAAAATATTAATGTCATATGCTCCTCAGCTCCATCTAGTGGCCATAATGCAGTATTACATTACATGGTCACCAGATGGACCTGAAGAGTATAGGAGATAAATATTAATTTGATATGCTCCTCAGCTCCATCTAGTGGCCATAATCCAGTATTACATTACATGGTCACCAGATGGACCTGAAGAGTATAGGAGATAAATATTAATTTTATATGCTCCTCTGCCCCATCTAGTGGGCATAATGTAGTATTACATTGCATTACATGGCCACTACATGGAGCTGAGGAGCAGAGGAAATAAATAATAATGTCATATGCTCCTCATCTCCATCTAGTGGCCATGTAGTGAAATGTAATACCACAATATGGCCACTAGATGGAGCTGAGGAGAATAGGAAACAAGTATTTATTTCCTTAGCTCCAACTAGTGGCCATAATGTGGTATTACATTACATTCAAACTGAAAGGAAACATAGTAAGAGTGTTTGTTTTGTCTCTATTCATACAGGACGAGATTTGCAGTGGGAATGTCTCTGCAAATTGTTTATAAAGAATTATAATATTTGTCTATGTTTTATAAACAGACCCCAAAGTGTCACCAGGCAGCAGTGCAGAATGACCTCGCCGCCGCTGCTGCTTTGCCACACCTTGTTTATGTTTACATCGCCACTACAAAACCGGAGAGCCATGCCAGTGACGGAACCAAAATTCCATTGTTCCCCGGCCAAATCCGGCAAGTTCCCAGATATGTCGCTGATATGGAGGCCTAGCCATTGACTAAAAACCTGCCGCGGTGCTCTCGCTCAGCCTACAAAATAGCCACCGGCCCTCTGTGCAGTTCACAGGTGCGCCGAGATCGATCACAACCCCCAAATACATAAAATATACATGTGTAAGTGACCCATGGCATACGGCATTGTGTTCAAAGGTGAAACATTCAACAATAAACTGGGTGATATCATAGTATACCTCTTCACCAGCAAATCACCGACAATAGTTCATACGGCATAAACTACTAAATCATGTAACAGAAAATAGGTTTTCACATAGATTCTTCTTCTCTCATAGACGCCCTATTGACGCTGTCGGCAGGGTCTTTCCATATAAAATTAGATATGTACAGTTATATGCCTATTCGTAGAACTTCTTTTTTTTTTAGTTCCGTGCATGCACACAACAGGCAGCTGGACTCATGCACACGCGTGCACCTCTACACGTGACCACGCTAAGGCACGCACTCACACACACACACGTATTATTGCAAACTCCCTCGATGCTCGGTATCATGTGCAGGGCATAGCAAAGAGTGTCGAGTATCTAAAAGAAGCGAAGGGAGACTGCGGCTGGTGGCCATTTTTTGGGCGGTTGGTAGCTAACAAGGGGCGATGATGAGTTTCGTACGTTTTTTTTAGGACCTAAGAACGGGAAATGAAAACAAATGTTGGGTGGAATTTGATGGGTCGACATAGGCAACCTAGACACGGTCCTGAAAGATTGGTACTGGAGGCCTAATGATCTGCTGCTGGCACAACTATCGGCAATATCACAGTGGATTATGGCTCACCCCATAGAAACCAAAACGACAATTTTTTTGGAACCTGTTACCATCATTGGAAAATTGCCTATTGGGATCCACTTGGTTGCCATGAGCACCACGAACAGTTCCTACTTCAGATACCTCGATAAGGGAGGCCGATGCAATGAAATTCATTGAGATTTTGAAACACAAATGAACAGAAGAAAATGTAGTTAATAGCAAAGGAGAAGGAGAAAATAGGTGAAGAGCAGCTCACATAACAGCTGTCTGGAAAAGGGGGGTGAGGGGGAAATAATTAATATCTCCCTAACATTCCCCAGCACCACTGTGCTGCAGTAAGAGGTTCAAACTGGTAGCTATGGGCAGGAAGATATATTCCTGATGCTTTCATAAATGCAGCCTATTGGGAGTCATTTTACCCTTTTAGGGTCTATTTATAAACAATTCACAGAGCTCTGTAAAGGTTTTTTCTGTGTGAATAGAGGCAAGAACATTCATGCTGAGTATATTTTCTATTCAAATGTAATGCCATACTGCATTATGGCCACTAGATGAAGCTGAGATGCATAGATAAATACTTATTTTGTATGCTCCTCAGCTCCATCTAATGGTCATAATGCAATATTACATTACATGACATGGCCACTGAATAGAGCTGAGAAGCATAAGAGATACTTATTTCCTATGCTCCTCAGCTCCATCTAGTGCCCATAATGCAATATTACATTCGACCTAAAAAGAAAATATACTCAGTACATTTGTTTGTTTGTTTTTGCCTCTATTCGCACAGGCCAAACCTTCACAGAGATTTGAAGGGCAAATGGCTCTGTTAATTGTTAATAAATAGACCCCTATGTGTTGGAGTGGCCTAGGTAAGGTTACCACCTGACGGACATTTCACTAGCCTGGCCAGAAAAACAATTGGACTTGTTGGCATTGTTATTAATAGGAAAAATAAAATTTTTGTTCCCTAGAAAAGGTGGTAACCTTAGGCCTTATTGAAGATCATAATACACTGCCTGTCCTAAAAAAAATTGCACACTCAAATGTTATGTGAGACCGATTTTAGCTTTGATTACAACACACATTTGCCATGACATCGTTTCCATAAGCTTATGCAATGTCACAACATTTATTTCCATCCAGAGTTGCATTCATTTTTCACCAAGATCTTGTAGTGACGATGGGAGAGTCAGACCTGGGCGTAAAGTCTTCTCCAGCACATCCCAAAGATTCTCAGTGGGGTTAAGGTCTGGACTCTGTGTTAGCCAATCCACGTGTGACAATTAAGTCTCATGCTCCTGGAACCACTCTTCCACAATCTGAGTCCCATGAATCCTGACATTGTCCTCTTGGAATATGCCCAATGTGCCATCAGGAAAGAAAAATCCATTGATGGAAAAACCTGATCATTCAGTATATTCAGGTAGGCAGCTGGCCTCATTTTTTTGGGCACATAACGTTGCTGGACCTACATTTATTCAATGGAAGGCTCTGACCTGGTGAGTTTTTTTTTTGGACAGGCAGTGTATACATTATGTGTAAAGCTCGTTATAGACGGCTTGCATCTTGGGTTAATTTCCCTTGAATTGAAATTCGAGCCATGGATGGCCATTGAGCATTATAGAAAATCATGGGCGAAAATATGCCATTAGCATGGATGTGGGAATCCGGCTGGACAAGAGAAAATTAAGGCGCGTATAGGAAGCTTAAATCCCTCAATAAGATCCGCAATATCTAGGGGCCCATGTATAAAAGATAAAATAGATATTTTGTTCCTCCACTTTTTATTTCTGAGTGAAAAAATGGTCTTAACATGCAATTCTGTTTAGTGCAATAGTGGCGCAAATTTTTATAGTCCAGCAAAATATATTTTGTAGATACATTACGCTATCGGTTATACGAATGGAGAGAAGCCGTAGAAGAAAAGTAAAAAACATTTGTAAAGGTTCTGCTTAAAAGAGAACTATGAGGTAAGTGTTTTTCCCCAGAGTTCTCTTTAGGGTAACGGGAGGACATATACTAGTGTCATCCCAAGACCCGAAGCTCAGTATATTGGTGGCTATTGTCCGCGATATACTGTGAGCACCACGCCAGCTGCGTGAGTGTCAGCGGGCACTGCCTATCGAGATCCACCCAGCTGCGTGAGTGACAGCGGGCTCTGCCTATCTAGAGGCAGAACCAGCTGTGCCCGCCCCCTCCCCGTCCGTTCCGCCAGTCAGCGCTGGAGGATGAGAGAGGAGGGGGGGAATCCCTGCGGGGAGCAGTGACTGACAGTCACCGCTCACCGCAGGGAGACGATCGAGAAGTGAGCAGATTGTGCATGTTTCTGCTCACTTCCCGATTGATAGAGCCGGCCTGTAACAGCTTCTTTGTCACAGGTCAGCTCTAACTATGAGGATTAGTGGAGATCAGTCACCGCATAGATCTCCTTTAAGTCTCACCATGTTGACCTTTTGACATTTTGTCTTCACCACATTTCATACCAATCTGTTGTGTGTTGAGCAAAGACAAATGTTGTATGTTTGTGTAGTCATTTTTCTGTACTTGAAGGGTCTTTGATGGGATACAACATGGAGAAATGTGCATGTATTGCAGAGATATACTGCATATATATACATATATTTTTACATTTATTTTGCTTTGACACATGCTTTAAACAGTTGTCAGACCCATTAAAGATTTTGGGAATATCAGGCCGGAAGGCACAGGAAGTGAGCAGACTAGGCTTTCAAACTGACAGATCAATGGAACTGGAGCACAGACTCAAACCAACTGTAGTAATTAACACTTTGGGTACCATACATGGTTTAAAAAATCTATGTAAGGGTTAATGCAAAGCTGCCAAAACAAAAACATCTGTCAGAAAACTTGTGGGTCTGGTGCAAGGGATCAGAGTAGTAAGGAAATGGCACTAGGGAGGACTCGGGGGCGGGGTGACCAGAAAATGGTTGGGGGTGGGCTGATTTCTGACAGATTTGCTTCAAGAAGAGTATTATTGAGTACTTTTAAAGAGTTATCGGGCATGCTGTAAAAGTCCATTGACCGATTGTGCCCTTTCCCTAAAGAAGAGAGAATGAGCTATTCACTGCATATGCAATATCTGAATCTTGGGTAAGATTTGGGCAGGTACCCAAGGTGCACAGTTCAAGTGCAAAAGGCCTGCTCTGCCAACCCTTTGTTCTCATGACAGATATATCCATCTTTTGATAAGTTTTGCTTCCCTAATCTGTCTCGACAGCAAGGCATCTAAATATACGTCAGTCCAAATCCTTTGGATATGACTGGCTGGTAACTTTGAAGTAAATCTACAGTTTTTTAAATCAATAAAGTATACATGTGAATGTGATCAGCTTCAAGAAAATAATCTTCTTGATGTGCAGTAATCCTAATAAATCCTTGTTTCAAGGTGTAGTTCAGGATTATATATGTACATAGGGGCAGCCACATATGTTCATTTCATATGCAGGTTCTGCTTCCTACTTAGAAATAATGACTACTGATTGTCCTACTGCCCTCCCTATCAACATATGTATAGGAATCTTAATAGACTGAATTAAAACAATACTCTCTGACATATTATAACAGGACAAAACAAGACAAAAGTGAACAGAGAATCCTGATAAGCTGCCATCCACGTTGGCTCCCCTTTTCCTTTCCCCTATTAAATTGAATCAGCAAATTTTCTGGCTAAACCAGCAGTCTTTTAACAGAGATACTGATCTGGCATTTATATATAGACAGCCACTAGAGGGAGCCTCGAGAAATCTATATGATAAATACAATCATACAAATATGGAATAGCAAAAATGTTGTAATAATCGTAAAATTAATTTACAGTAAATGCCGAGATGATAACTCTGAATTTATAATTGCTGAAACTACAGTACAATATAGTTTCCTTTAAATAGCTAATTCATAAGACACACTAAAGCCATAGATCAACTGAGTTTAATTAAAGTTAACCTGACTCAAACCTAGGAAATTCAAACTGAGAATAGGAAAGAAAATTGTATTAAGCAGAAGTTACCATCTGTGAAAACCTCATGCCAAAAGATCAATAGATAAAGCTGAAGTTGTATACGATTCTTGCCTTTCCCAGAATAGTTGAACTTGACCTTCTTCCCTAATGCCTCACCAAGCCTCCAGATGGTCACCTTAGTGAGGGGCACCCACAATGATCCCTAGGGGATTTGAAGAGGTAAGAGTGGGCAGGACCAAGTTCAATCCTTTTTAGAAAAAGTTGAGATAGGTGTAGAACTCAGGCAGCGTGTATCTCCGGATCTAATGTTTGTTTAAACCTGGTGTTTTCACTTAAGGTGACCGCATATGCATTGTCTCGTCATATGCTTATGTCTTAAGTGTCCAACATTGTAACTGGTTTATTACAAGAAGGCCATGCACAGAGCAATGACAATAAGCAATGTAATATTCGCAAGTAACCATTTAAATGTTAGTGAAAGGAGAATACTGATTGGACGCTATGAATTATTGCACTTTGCTCTTTGACTTAGTAAACAAGTGTATCTGCGCATTAAATACCAACCATCTGAGAAATCCCAACAATTGATGTCTCAGTCCTTCCCGTTAACACGGCATGGAGGACACTCTCTACGCTGGATTAGTAAACATGTACACTCATTGCCGTCTTTGCAGCATTGTTTATGAAATAAAATCTAGCTCGGTATGTTCTACACACTGTGAACTGGGAATATGACCAAAGTAATAGTGGCTAGTGAAGGATCTGAATAGTCACAGCTGACAGGAGGTTCTGTACGGCAGTCTCCTGGCTGATCTAATGGTCTGCAGGTTATTGTACTAGCGGTCACTCCTACCAATTCAAGAAGAATCGGCAGCAATAGACAGAATGTTCCTGAAGACATACAGAGTGTTTCTTTGGTTTGATCCCTGGGATTGTTCTCTGAAGTTGTCAGAAGAAAATTGCCAAGAGATAGGAAATATCTTCATCAGACTTCTCATTATCTGTGTTTGTGAGTGGGGTAGAGGGCCACACCAACCAAAAACAAAGATTTGGTTTTGCAAAGGAGTTGATGTTGCTGATTCACCTGCCAGCCGTTGGACACATTAATAAAGAAGGACGAAATACAGTAGGAGGACCCATGAGTTTGGGGGTCAAAGCTGGGAACTGAAATACCATTTGTGGAGATCCTAACCCTACAAAAAGGAATTCCAGCCAAATGGTTGATTTTGGGGGAGGAGGTAGGGAGCAGGAGTAAGTGACTAAAACCCAAATCTGCAGTATCTTTTTAGGAAATAGGCATTGATTAGCTAGAACCAAGAGTCCAAACAGGAGTCAGGGGACTACATAAAGAAGCAATACAGACTACAAAAAGTAATTTCTCCATTTCAGAATGAGTATACTATGGGGAAAACTGTCCTTCTAATAAATATTTGACAGATAGTCATAATTGTTTGAACATTTTCCTTTTTTTGACTGGGGTTTCTCAGTTAGGAATTCATGCAACATACAGTGGTTTTGAGCATTTTACAAAAAGAATCACCCTTAAAAATGAACATACTACATTTTTGCCCAACCTCTCCTTGTCAAATCTTAAATGGTTCAAGTTAAAATACGCTTAGAATTAAAATAATGCTCCAAGTGGACACAGCTTTCATACCGCTAATACCTAGATCTCCACTAATGGGTTTGTGGCACTGCAGCCCAGCCATGGGTATTATGAAACCAAGCAAGGGTTTCACTCCTTGCCTAATAAATTCTCCAAATAGAAATATAACAGGACGAACAGAGAATCCTGAGACAAGAACATCACATTTTGTTTTCCACAGGGAAGCAGATTCAGGAACAAGGTAGAGGTTACATCACCCACAGATTCTAGCAATCAATAAGTGTTTCACACAGCTGGTGTGTATCAAAGACTGTCTATCAATATGCAGAACACTAAGAGCCAAGGACATCATGCCAAATATTGGAGATAGCCATATTATGCTTGTTTTAATTTTGGGGAGATTACACCTCATCTCCTTTTGTGACACAAGGACAAAAAGTGAGGAGAACCTCCTTCAACCGGGGCATGGACAGCAGCAAAAGTCTGTTTATTAGAACTTTGTTCATTTTTTGCTGAAGCCATTTTTTTCCCCCAAAAGGCCCTAACCTTTCTCTGATCTATCCAAAAGCAAACAAACATTTGACATTTTGTAACAATCTCTCGTGTAGGCTAATCTACAAAGCTTCTACTTCCACTAGATCTCTTCCACAGAGATTAAAATAGCCATATTGCTGTACTCTTCCTACACGTAGCTCTTCACAAAGTGGCTCCTGATGCAGTGATGTGAACCTATATAGAGTCTTCAGAAAGGTGCCAGTGCACTGTAAGATTAGCCTATCATTACTGGTGGTCAACTTGGGTGATTCAGGGGACAATGGAACTAATCTCCATTAACTAGCAGATGTGGTCACCACAATACCAGATGATGTCCTATACACAGAGTATTATGGGGGGTGGGGGGGGGGGAATGGACAAATCGTCTCAATATTTTTTCAATTTGTGGCTAACTTGATATCCACTTGACATATGTGCAGAAAGTATTGGCAATAAAAGGGACAAAAATGTCCTGTGACTTCATGACCCGCCTTTCCCCCATTTGATATAATCATAAACAAAAACAAATAATAATTACAATAACAAAATAATGACCTCCTTTCTCATACCATTATAATTAAATATTCTATCAAAAATACATCAGTTTCATATCCCTCTGTTAATAATTAAAAGTTTGGGTTCCATTACTAAGTATGTCCAATATATATATATATATCTATAGGCACAAATGTTGGTGAAATTATGAAATAATAAATATTTGAATGTCTTCCATGAAGTATAATTAGAGTAACATACAGTATAACTAAAATATATTTATTCAAAATAAAATGTAATAAAGGCTGTGAAGCCCCGACACCCGAGTCTAAAGGAGTCTATTGAGCCAAATGGCTTGGATCATATTAAATTAACTCAGACCATATTTGTTGATGCTGACGCTAATACCCACAATCTCCTGAATATTTCCTTCAGGGCTCTTGCGTGATTGTTTAAAGGATGGAAAATGGAAACTTTCCATTGGAACCAAAGAGGATGGGGCCTAACCTCGTGATTTTTCCTTAATATTAAGGCTAAAGTTTTTTTTCACCAGCTGCAACCAAATATTTAACCATCCATCAACTAAGGACATACGGAGATCACATATCAGGCTATATATATAATCTGGCTGTAGATACCAGAACATAGGATTTGCAAGCATAATCTGTCTTGAAATGTCTTTCAGACCATATTGGTGCATAACTACAAAAGCTTGGCTTGGCCTACTGTTCATGTTTAGCCCATGAAGAACAGAGAAAGTACATACAAACACCCCCAGTTATCTAGAGGGAAGCAATAGCGATCGGATTGGACAAGGTCGTTCAGATCTGTGTAATTCTTACTTTTTCTGAGCACTGTTGGATAGTATTGTCTGCAAGATACCCATATGTTCGAGATCTTCACCCTCAATCCATTTTTAGCCAGATTGAGCAACTCATTTTATATCTGTGGGCATCTCCACCAGACGTGTGGCTGGAAACAGGGACCATAAACCCGAAATTTTTTACAGCACGGTCAACATTGCCTTTAGATTCACTTTCTAGAGGCTAAGCATTCAATGTGCATTAGCATTGCTTACATTCCAAATAGAGGGTGACGCTAACATAACCCAGCTATTTACCTTTATATGTACTTCAATAATTAATCAATATCAATAATTAATCAATATTGTATCAATAATTTTCTCTAGAGAACAGTTTGTTGGGGAGTCACTCCAGAAGAGCAGTAAAATGATCCATGTCTACAAGGAATGCCCTCAGCTTCTACAATGTCTTCAGTTTAATTTGCCAATCCTCTACAATCTCAATAACTTTACACAGAATGTTCCCAGCTCTCTAAATAAAATTTAAAGCTGAACTCCAGACAAACTTCTAATTACAGATATGAAATACACACGAAGGACCTGTTTTACCTGCCGAATTTGTATATCTGTCTATTCAGTGCTGAGATTTAAATAGCTGTGCCTCACAGAACAACATTGTCTGCCAGGGCAACAGACCTGTTCTTTCTTTGCTGAAGTCAAGTATCATTTATAGGTCTTCTCCCTCCCCCAGCCTGTGACTGGACAGTGAAAGAAGAAGTAGCAGACTAATGAGCTCATCTATCTGTCACTTTGCTCTCTCATCTTATCAACATGTCCTTTGCATGGTAGCACAACTGATTGGCTCATTGGGTTACCACTCCCTCCTCCAATCTGAGTTCTGTTGCACGGGGGATTTCCAATGGGTGATGTCAAGTCAAGTGCAGGTACTTACACTTGCTTGCATTTAAGGATGTGTTCATAAATACATAGCATCATTAATTTGTGTATTTTATATCTGCCTGGAGTTCAGCTTTAATCAATAAAGAGAATGTAATCTACTTTAAAACAGAATTTCTTCACTACTACATAAAACGTCTCATCTGCAAAATGCTATATCTCAAACACCAACTGCCTTCTCTTCTTTACGTATAAAAGCCTTACCTCCACACAGCATGCCCCTCTCTGCATAGAGCATACACCCTCTACATAGAATTTCATATCTGCATCGAATATTCCAACTACAGAATATTTCAACCACTGCACTGAATATTCTCAGACATAATATTCCTGCCTTTTCATGATATGTCTCCAGAGTGCCTCTACCATTACACTGAAAGCAACCGATTCTCCAATTCTACAAATGTGAAAACTGCACAGACTGTCCTCATCTCACAATAAATATTCAGAATACCTCCATCTATATATATAGATATATCTATATATATATATATCTGTATATATATAT
>NW_017307851.1:240734-261181 GCF_000935625.1 Nanorana parkeri
AGCTCCAATCCTATACATCACCTCAGCCTCTACCTACCCCCATCCTACCTCTTCATAAAAAAAAACCCACCACCACACAAACCTGTCTAAACCTACTTTTTTTAAATGTTGCCACCTCGTTTGGAAAAACCTTTCCCCCTTAGATACAGAACCAATGGAGAGAGTTAGAAGATTGAATATATCTTCTGTATTCATTGAATCATCTTGCATCATTAACATAATCATGAGCTTTACCTCGGAGTCAGAAGATGGATGTAAACAGCATGGCGTGCTGGCAAAAATATTGTTATCCTCTGTTGTTGGAACTCTATGATTTAATATAAAATACAGTTACTACTATCCCTCTAAGATTTTTGGATAATTCACAGTAAACAGTGACTAGAGCTGTGTAACGTGTATCATAGGTAGATCGCTAGATTTCACCGCACAGCAGAACTTCCAATACTAGCCAATATGGCTAAAATAACTCAAAGTCCAAGTCATTTTGACCTTTCTTTCCATGAGTCCAAAAAGGATTAAGAACCAGTAACAGTCACAGACCTGCACCTCTGCTTAGTCTAAAACAGACCCATCAATTTGTTAAAAAGATAGTGGTCTTGCAGACAGAGGGAGGTGCAGGGAAGGTAAAGGGGAAACAGACATATAGCATCATTGGCGGCATAACATACTGTATACCATAAATGTTTCATCTGCACTTAAATTACAGCAAGCACTTTTCTGATTAGACACCTTCTCTGTACTGAAGGGCCTACCAGGTTCTAGAGTCTATGGTCCCTTCAGAACTCAGTAAGGTCTTCTCCTGATGACCATGAGCTGGTTAGGTAGCACATGCACAGTGAAAAACTAGCTGTGTACACTTGGTCATTCGTCCTCATATTTCGGTGGACTCTATTCTCTCCAACCTGGATGGTGTCCAAGGTTTCTTGTCCTCGGCTGGAGGTGTTGTGACCTTTGTATTTACCTCACTGATCCTTTGCTCCAGTTGTTGGTTTTTCTGATACATCTCAACGTAATTGAGCTGTAGCTGTTTCTGGTATTTTATCACCTTCTCCTTCTCTTCTTGCCAAGTACGTCTTTCCTCCTCAAAGTCCAAAACCAGCTGATCCCTTTGTTGTTTCTCTAGGGCTAATTCTAACTGGAGTTTTTCTATGTCTTTCTTTAGGGTCACTACTGTGTCCTCGCTCTGTCGTTTCATCTTGGCCTCATCACTCTCGCAAAGAGTGTCTCTCATTTTTTCATTGAGTTCTAGGGCGTATGGGTTATTACCTACGTTTGATAGGGTCTCCTTTAGGTCCGAAATCTCTTGCTCGCATTGGCTAAGCTTCTCTTTCATTTGTTGAGCCTCACTTTGCTTCCTCTGCATCTCGTTCTCACAGATCTCCAGACTGACGCTTTTTGAGCTATATGAGTCCTTAATGGAGACAATCTGCTCCTCCTTATCTCTCAGAAATACCTTGGCTTCTTTTATTTGTGTTCTTAGACCTACTATCTCATTAAGTTTCTGAGATACATCAGACTGGGAATCTTTCAACTGTTGCTTTAGCAGTGATATCTCACCAGCTTTTTGACAAACCTACAAAGAGAAACACAAATCAGTAATGTGAAATATTTTCAGAAAATAGTTTTTTATAATAGACAGAAAGGTCATATTCTATAAGTTGTGAGTAGGACAAGTTGTATAGACAGAACTTGAAAACCTAATCTGCAGTCCAAAGTTGAACACCTCAACTGAACATCACAGCCTCAATATAGCAACGTGTGATGTCAAGATACTGGAAGCAACACTTTGTATTCAGCTTCAGCCTGATCTATTCTTGGGTATATTACTGTGATTCTTGGGACAATGCCAAGCTCTGGTGTCTCAAGCAGAAGTCGGGACCTGCTATATGGCAATCCTGTCGCTACAGTATAAAACGTAGGCAGAGCCATAGCTGTAAAAGAAGCTTATACTCGTTACAGAATACAGTAGTGGCATTGGGGTCAGCAGGAGAAACCAGTCAGAGCTGGGGTTGGGGGGTACCCAGGAGACTGACACTCCCAGAAGGGTTGAATTTCCTGCAGACTTCAGCAGAAGACTCCTCAGGATCTGGGTGGTGTTCATTGGCACAGGCAGCAGGAAAGGTATTTATTTACTGACTGGATAAATACTACAGTAACAAGTTTGCTTTAAAGTAAACTGTTACGAACTAGGCCAGTTCAGAGGATATCATGAAAAAAATGCATGAGTTGAAGTGATCATCAGCAAAAATTGTATGTCTGAATAATCAGTAGATCCTGAGGTATAGACAGTGAAATGATGACATTTTCTGTAAAACTCTAGTTTGTCCCCCCTCTGTTCCTTGCAAAGGCTTCCTATTAGTAAGCGGGACCACTTGCCACATTAAAACACCAAAAAAAAGCCCACCTGGAGCTTTTAGCCATAATGTGCTCAACATATCAGCACATTATGACAGACTTCTCTGCCAAATCGATCATCTCCAGCGCTGCGCTCCTCCTTCGCTGGCGCTTCCATCTTCCCCTGGTCTTCTCCTGGGTTTCCACTCTCCGGGCACTTGACTGGCCAGGTCCCAATGATGTAACTCCCATGCATGTGCACAAAGTTTACTTTATCTTAGAATATATATCTTTTTTATTATTTTTTAAAATTTTGCCTTAACCCTTTAAATGTATTTTGCCTTAACACACCCTTTAAATGTATTTTGTTTGCAACTAGCATATGCACCCGAATCTGTCTTTTTATCAGCCTCTGGTCAGCTCCAGCACAGAAGCACTCGGATTGGGACAGGGAGGGGCAGCACTAGCAGCCAATCAGATGTGCTGACAGGGAACATTTTAATTGTTTATATAGCTGTTTTCTTGGAGTTTACCCTTAAGGAAAAAAGGCTTATACAGATTGATTCCTGTATAATATTTGTGTTTTATCAGTATGTTCAGGACTTTTCAAATGTATTTTTAATGAGGTCAAATATGAAACATTGCATGAATATTATATATAAAAACCTGCAGCCAGCAGGTGGTTACTTCAAGCAAAAGCAGCAGTAGCATTTTAGGTTTATAAACCAGATGCTGTTTTTGAATAAACCTAAAATACTAGGGAGATTAGATTACACACACTGCAGAATGGCCTACTTAAAGGAGAACTATGAGGTGAGTGCTTTTCACTCACCTCATAGTTCTAGCCGACCTGTGACAATGAGACTGTCACAGGTCGGCTCAGTAGATCGGGAGGTGAGCAAACATATACCGGCGTTCGCTCACCTCTCGATCCTGTCACGGCTCTCTGCCGTGACAGGGGAGGGGCTGGATTCCCCCCTCCCCGCTCCGATCCGCCAGCGCTGACTGGCAGAACGGACGGGGGAGGGGGCGGGCACAGCTGGCTCTGCCTCTAGATAGGCAGAGCCAGCTGTCACTCACGCAGCTGGGCGGATCTCGACATTGATGTCGGGATCCGCTGCGGCGTCTCAGTATACTGCGAGCTGTAGCTCGCGATATACTGAGCTTAGGGTAACGGGAGGACACTAGTTTGTGTCCTCCCGTTACCCTAAGGAGAACTATGGGGAAAAGCTCTGACCCCATAGTTCTCCTTTAGGAAGGACACACTCTTTTGCTTGTCCATGTGGACCTATCTGGCTTAATTAAAGAGGAACTGAATTCTGGAAGCGGTGGCCAAGAATAGGCAGGCCACAGGACAAAGAACAAGTCACCAGTATTTCTTGTGGTCTTCCTGCAGCTGATCTTTCCTCCATAACTGACTAACCATAGCTTGATTGCAATGTGTCTCTTTGTGGAGATGGCCATTTTGGCAGAGGAAGGGCTTTGCTTCCTCATGCCAAAGGATCCAGCAATGAGAACAGTGAGCAACATAGTAATTATATCACCAAATCTCACTATAAATCTCCTGAGACTAGAAGTCAGAGGCAGCAGAGCCTTATATCTCATACTGCAGATATAAAGCTATGAGGTTGTAGGCACGGGAAAAACACAGGAATGGCCTTCTTTGGAAGAACACACTATTTGCCTTCTCCAGGTGGACATATGTAGTTTAGTTAAGGAGGAACTGAACTCTGGAAGCCGTGACCAAGAATAGGCAGGCCACAGGGTATTTTGATATTTGAACAGTTGTAAAATACAGTTGTAAAAAAACAGTTGTCCCCCATAGGACTAGCCACCAGTACCATGGCATGACTTACCATGGCTTGTTCGCACTGTGTCTCAGTGTGGAATTGGCCATCTTGTTAGAGGAAGGGCTTTGCTTCCTCATCCTAGAGCCTCCAGCAAGGAGAACAGTGAGAAGCACAGTAATGACATCACCAAATCTTACTGTAAATCTCCTAAGACTAGAAGTGAAAGGCAGCAGAGCCTTATATCTCATACTGCAGATATACAGCTATAGGGATGGAGGAATACTTGGGCACACTAAAATACTCATCATACTAATTTTGAAAAGGAATTCCACAGAAAAGGTCAATTTTTCCAGGTAATGCTTATGCACAATAAATATTTCTAGATGTCCTCTATACAAATCATATATCAAACCTTCACTTTCAAGTTCAGCTCCTTCCAAGGAGGAGTTCAGCTCCACGCTAAAGAGGTCTTCCAAGGAAGAGTTCAGCTCAACTCTAAGGAGATCTTACGAGGAGGAGTTTAGCTCTACTCTAGGGACGTCTTCCAAGGAGGAGTTCAGCTCCACTCTAAGGAGGTCTTCCAAGGAGGAGTCCAGCTCAACTCTAAGGAGGTCTTCCAAGGAGGAGTTCAGCTCAACTCTAGGGAGGTCTTCCAAAAAGGAGTTCAGCTCAACTCTAAGGAGGTCTTCCAAGGAGGAGTTCAGCTCAACTCTAGGGAGGTCTTCCAAAAAGGAGTTCAGCTCAACTCTAAGGAGGTCTTCCAAGGAGGAGTTCAGCTCATCTCTAGGGAGGTCTTCCAAGGAGAAGTTCAGCTCAACTCTAGGGAGGTCTTCCAAGGAGGAGTTCAGCTCCACTCTAAGGAGGTCTTCCAAGGAGGAGTCCAGCTCAACTCTAAGGAGGTCTTCCAAGGAGGAGTTCAGCTCAACTCTAGGGAGGTCTTCCAAAAAGGAGTTCAGCTCAACTCTAAGGAGGTCTTCCAAGGAGGAGTTCAGCTCATCTCTAGGGAGGTCTTCCAAGGAGAAGTTCAGCTCAACTCTAGGGAGGTCTTCCAAGGAGGAGTTCAGCTCCACTCTAAGGAGGTCTTCCAAGGAGGAGTCCAGCTCAACTCTAAGGAGGTCTTCCAAGGAGGAGTTCAGCTCAACTCTTGGAAGAGGCCTTCTAAGCATGTGGACATTGTTGGGCGGTCTTATCGGAGAGTCCATCATGCTTTGGCAAACTGTCATGGATGCATAATATTCAATTGTAAAATAAAATGTTAATAGAAATAACAAGGGGCTCCTTTACACTTTTATGTTCCGTTGTGATGTGTTACTGCACACACGTTAAGGTGCGTTGTGTCGTACAATAACATGTGTTGCATTAAAGCAGCCTGTGCATTATGAACTAATGCCAATGCATCACAACACACTACGTGTGTGTTGTGGTGCACTACAGTAGGGATGCACCGAGACTGATACTAGTATCGGTATCTGTGCCAATGCCAAGTATTTGGGCGAGTACTCTTACTCGCCCAAATGCTCCAATGCCTAGCCTAGCCGCGTCATTAGACGGCGCCCGGCCTTCTGATTGGACAGAAAGCTGGCTCCATGCTCCCTCATCACTCATCAGGAGAAGCATGGGGGCGGCTTCCTTGCTAATCTGGAAGCCAGGTGGCAAGTCAATACACGCCGCCTGGCTTCCTTAATGGGACTTCCGGTATCGGTACCGGGGAAAAAAATATCGGTACTCGTACTCAATACCGAAATACGGGTATCGGTGCATCCCTACGCTACAGTGTAGGTTTGTTGTCAGCTACTGTGCTTGTGCATTGGGACACTATTCTAAATGAATGTCACCTCAACGCACTGCATAAAGTCAAATACCTTAAGCTGGCCATACACTGATAGATTTCCCTTTTGGATTTCCATTGTATAATGCCATCAGAGACTTGACAAATGTCAGAAAAATGTTGTTTGATTTCAAAATTTTTCGATTTTGGAATGAATGGAATTTCTGAAATGAAAACCACATTGAATGTTACAATTTGGTTTGTTTGTTTTTCATCCTGCTCCTTCAATTTTTTCATCACCGCGGTCGGAAATAATAGTCGATTTAACCCCATTAACTAATTGAAAATCGAACATGTGAAATGAAATTTCTCAAGCAATATTCTACCGCTATGTCCAGCTTTATGGTGCTTTGTGTTGACATTCGATTTAATGCACATTGCCTCAAAGCATAGGAGTGAAGCCAGGCTAAAACAATACATATAATATCACAATATATAAACCTGCCAACCTAAAAACAAAATGAAAAATTAATGAAAACCATTACACTTTGCCTTTAAGCATATCAAATCTGCCAAAGCAGAAATGAAAGGGTGTCACGCTGTGAGTCTGTTATCAGCTCTGCTGGAAGCAGCTCTACTTTATCTGGAATTTTTTCGGCCCAGTTCCAAAATTCCGACAGATATGGTGGTGCAGACGCTCTCAGCCTCAGTATCTCTAGTGCATACTTTAGCATTACTTCCTGTGTGAGTTTGCTTACATCTATTATATATTACAGTTTCACTGTACAAAACATATATATATCAAAGAGGCAAAAAAAGGAAAGTAAGAATAACGGGTCACATATTTAGAGTGAACTCCGGCCCTTCAGTCTTGCACAGTTGTACTGACTCCTCTCCTGTATTGAAATTGCTTACTCTGATTTCACTGCACACTGTGAGCTTCTCGCAATGTGCTTTAGAAGCTGCAGCAAGTCAGATAAAGCCTGCCTCATTTCCTGGCTGGAGGACATCCAGCATCAGCTAGTCCAAGGATAGGCAAACTCTGGCCGTCCAGATGTGGTACAACTACAAATTCCATGAGGCATGGGAATATTCTGACAGCCACAGGCATGACTCCCAGAGGCAGATGCATGATGGAATTTGTATTTACCTACTCCTGATCTAAACCTTTCCTCCCCAGCCTGACTATCCCCACCCACCCCTTTCAATTATTGGATTTTAGTTGTAATCATTGAGGCTCAGCATCACATGTGGGCATTACCTAGGGTGGCCTGCATGCACATATGGTCTGCCTAGGAATACCCACTCCTGTGGAATGACACCCACCCATCAAGGGATTTTAATATTTGAATATCTCCTCCCAGGAGGAGCCGCTATACATGTGTCAGTTTTCTTATACCCAGAGTTCAACTGTAAGACATATACATTAAAAATATATTAAGACCCCCTAAATCTCCTAGATTAATCTGGATCAAGTTATTCAACTATATTTCACAATATCAGCAATATTATGAGCCTACAGAGAGCAGCCATTCTACTCAAAGATCGCCTAGATTGTCTGAAATTTCACAGATTTAAAGCCTATCAGCAGGTAAAAAACACCCCCCTTGCCGTGGGGCTACACCTGCACTGCAGGGGTTAACTACTCGTTTATGACTAAAGGAGTAAAGGACTTTTACCTACCTGATTCCCGTTCCTGCTGGCTCCAAGATGCCTGCAACCACTCTTCCCTCTTGTGAATTGGAGGCCTGATGATGTCATTACATAGAATGCAGGGACCATAGCCTTGCATTATACATGCGCACCCTGAGGGACAGTCCACAAGCCAGGGAAGAAGGGGGAAAAGGTGAGCACCGGCCATTGGCGAGTGGAAATCAGGTAAGTAAAAGTGGAGTAGCCCCACTGCAAGTGTAGTTTTTTTTACCCAGTGATAGGCTTTAATACTGGCATAATAAAGCATGTAAACAAAAACTTTACATTGCCATTAAAGTGAATGAATAGTAGGGATGCACAGATACCGATACTAGTATCAGTGGTGATGCCGAGTATTTGGGCGAGTACTCATACTCGCCCAAATGCTCAGATGACTCGCCTGATACTTGAGCTTCCGGTATCAGGAAGCTGAGCAGCCAGTCATTACATGCTGCCCGGCTTCCTGGTTGGCCAGGAAGCCGGCTCCATGCTCCCTCATCACTTCATCCCTTGTGACGAGGGAGCATGGAGCCGGTTTACTGGCCAATCAGGAAGCCGGGCAGCGTGTAATGACTCACTGCCTAGCTTCCTGATTGGTTGGGAAGCTGGCCAACCAGGGAGCCGGACAGCGAGTCATTACACGGCACCCGACTTCCTGATTGGCCAGAAAGACGGTTCCAGGCTTTCTCGTCACCTGGTGATGAGGGAGCATGGAGACAGTTTCCCTGCTAATCGGGAAGCCGAGGGGCCAGTCATTACATGCCGCCTGGCTTCCTTAATGGGACTTCCGGTACCGGTATTCCGTATCAGCGAGTACCGAAAAAAAATATTGGTACTAGTATTCAATACCAAAAAAATGGTTTAGGGGCATCCCTAATGAATAGCCAAAAATGTCTTTTTTTGTGTTAGATGGAGTAGGAAATGGTTAAAGCCATGTCAGTTAATGTTTTGCTGTCTGTGTCCTTTTGGGGAGATTTCCCTTAACTTCTTGTCTCGAAGACTCACCTCTCACCACTCATTTCAAATTTAAAAAAACTTTCTGGCTATACATACCTTTTAATGCTGTTTTCATGTTATCCTGATAGCTAAATATTGTTACCTTTAGAGAGAGCAAGATGTGACAGCCAAAGCAGTTGCAAAACAACTCTACAGCCCTCACATGAATTGAGCTTGATTGCATGTAAGCTAGAGCTAAATCCTTCCTTCCATCTATGATGTATATGTAGAAGCTAAGTACATTTGATGGACTTAAAAACTAATATTCTCAAAAAAAACAAGTCAATTGCACCCTACCTCCCACTTGGTTTCCTCAATCGTTGGAAGAAACTCTGACTGCTCTTTCTTAAAGGCCATACACTTTTTCTCCAGTTCCTCCCGTTCTTGAAGTAGCTGTGCAACATCATCCTGAAGCTTCTTCTTCTCCTGCTGGAGCTTGAAGATTTGCAGTTGCAACGCCTGCTGGGCCCTCTGTGCTTTCTTAGACACTTGTTGAAGTTTGTTGGCATAGTTTTGTCTCAGGTCCTCCATTTCCCTCTCCCAGATCTTTTGCTTCTCCTCGAAGACTTGAAAAATGGCAGCCTCACTTTTGTCTAAGTTCCTTTTCATATGTATCACCTCTTGCTCCTTTTCCCACAGACGGTCCTCCAAGTCTTGTATTATGTCATCACTGGAGGGGGAGTGGAAAGGCAAGGACTCATTGAGATGGTTGAGCCGGCTGAAAGAAGAGGCGCTCTTACTGGAAGATCGTCCACTATCTGAGGTAGATATTCCATTATATCCTACTATATTCTTCTCTAAATAGGTGGTCCCAATGCGGTTTATATGGCTTGTCGACGCACTCATTGGGCCAACGTGCTGACTGTAACCAGTCCCATACGTGGGTAAACTGGTCAGTGAATTGCGACCAGAGTCTGACAGACCTCCCACCTGATTTGAAGACCTGTTGTGACTGGCCTTCTCTAAACTGCTCTTCAGGACTGCTGGACTGTTGCTGTTTCCATGACCAGAACTTTTTCGATTCTCAGTGATGCTGTTATTCAAAGGTGGGCAAAGGTTTTGCATGGAATGGAAATTCTTAGGAACCACTGGTTTGAAGGCAGATGGTCGAACCAAAAGCTCATTATTCTGTAAAAATAGAAAGCACAAATTTAGAGAAAGTATTAAAGGAGAACTATGGGGTTTTCCCCATAGTTCTCCTTAGGGTAACGGGAGGACACAAACTAGCGTCCTCCCGTCACCCTAAGCTCAGTATACCGCGAGTATACCGCGAGTAGCTCGCGGTATACTGAGACGCAGCAGCCAATCCCGACAATTATGTCTGGATCCACCCAGTTGCGTGAGTGACAGCTGGCTCTGCCTATCTAGAGGTAGAGCCAGCTGTACCAGCCCCCTCCCCCGTCCGATCCGCCACTCAGCGCTGGCGAATCGGAGCGGAGAGGGGGGAATCCAGCCCCTCCCCTGTCACGGCAGAGAGCTGTGACAGGATCGAGAGGTGAGCGAACGCCAGTATGTGCTCGCTCACTTCTCGATCTACTGAGCCGACCTGTGACAGTCTCATTGTCACAGGTCGGCTAGAACTATGAGGTGAAAGAAAAGCACTCACCTCATAGTTCTCCTTTAATGAATCAGGATATTCTAGTAGGCACATTTTCCTAACAAGCTGTAAACAGGCTTTTAGGCCAAAATTAAGCCTGTGCTGTGCATTGACACACACAAAACACAGTAATGTGTTGCAATGAGTTATGGCGTGTTGAAAGGCAGCTGTGTTTCCTAACATTGGGGTGCCATTCAAAATGTGTGTGTGGGAAGTCAAAGTAACGTGAACACGGATCAGGTTTAATGGTTTTACATGAGACGGGTAGAAGACTCTCAAGTTACTGTTGGGAATGAAAAATGAGACTCTGACCAGAGTGCTTTTGTCATGAACTTTGAGGATTAATTGCTCCTTGGTGCCTGCAACTACAGAGGTCAGTGAGGGCTTGTATTATTCATTTACTGCTTGCAAAGAATACGTAAATACTTAAATGTCCATAGCCACTGGTGAACTTCAAGAAGACCTCTAGCCTAATAAAACTTTAAAATAAGAACTAGGCAATCATCAAATGACATTAAACAACATGTTTTCCCATTTCCCAAGGAACACATGTGTCTGCATCCTTCTTCAGCCTCTAGTTATGTTTTCATTACTACTATTTGTAGAGGGGAAATTTGTAGGGATTTCCACTTAGCTTAGTGAATGAGGTGAAGCTCTGCTGACTTCCATCAGCCAATCATGTGCAAGCAGCTATGGGAGAGGATCAATTCCCATCCAAAGCTGCTGACTGGCCAATACTGCCTGAATGTAATTTTTCTAAAGTTCCTTAAAAGAGAACTATGGGGTAACCTTTTTATCCCATAGTTCTCTTAACGGTCACAGGAGGACATATACTTACCTCCTCCCGAGATACAAAGCTCAGCATATAGCAAGCTATTGCTCACTATATACCAAGATCATTGCAGCCGGAACGGATCCAGACAATCCTGTCGAGATCCACCCAGCTGCGTGAGTGACAGCGGGCTCTGCCTATCTAGAGGCAGAGGCAGCTGTGCCCGCTTCTTCCCTGTCCGTTCCTCCACTCAGCGTTGGAGGATCAGAGCGGGGAGGGGGGAATCCCTGCAGGGAGCGGTGACTGCCAGTCACCGCTCTCTGCAGGAAGATGACAGGAAAGTGAGTGAGCGATGGTATGCGTTCGCTCACTTTCCGATCTATAGAGCCGACCTGTGACAGTCTCATTGTCACAGGTCGGCTCGAACTATGAGGTTGAGTGAAAATCACCCACCTCATAGTTCTCCTTTAAGCTAAAGTCTGATGGCCAGTGCCTCGGCACATAATTTTCCATTATGTGTTCTCACCTTCTCACTCTTGCGCTGTTCTACATTGATGTACATTGAGTTTTTCTCTGTCTTGTAACACTTTTCCTCCCCCGAGTATCGGTTGGAGTAGCCGTTCCTGGAGCTGTCGTTTTGCTTGAGACTGTTCTGGGTTCTAGTTCCAACACTCTTCATAGCAAATTCTTGATCATTGGCCACTCCACTGCCTACAATACCCATAGTGCACTGGGAAGGAGAGTCGGAAGATCTGCTGGTGAAGGAGTGGAAGGACTCTTGGCTCTGGTAGGTCGTGTCACACAGGACAGGCCTTGAGTCTAGTTTTGCCATGGCAGCACAGAGAAGGATGTGTGATGAGAGTTATTGGCACTGCAAGACAAAAATAGGAAATGTTGTATTATACTGTATTCCTTTTTTATTCAACAGTGGGCATGCAGTCATTAGGTCCCCTTCCTAGCAATTAACAAAAATTCAGAAAATGTTGTGCCCCATGTTATGGCCTTTTGAAATTAAGATGTAAAGAAAGCTTGTGCCCACTATTCTGACTCCGATCGTTGTGATAGCGAAATATATCCCTTGCTGAGACCTCTATGCCTGGCCTGTATAAGCAGATATACTCACTGCGGACAATCCTCGTCAGATAGCTGAACTCGTCAATACCGATTCATTCAAAAGAGGTGTTTAATCTTTAGCATCAGGGTTACAGCAGATGATAGGAACAGCAGTTGAACGGTTATAGTATTGTGCGGTCAGAAAATGATGCCTTTCCTCCGTACTGTGCAGATTACCTGTGTGTCCTTGTTACATGTGGCTTACAACTGTGGCCATGACACAGGAAGTACTGCACACAGGAAGAAGGAAGGGGCGTACACTAGGGGGAAATACATCGTCACATGAGGAATAATTACAGAAAAACATGTACATTACAACAAAAGGCCACTAGATGGCAGCATAGGATAACACATGCTTCAAACCAACTATGACTGGTTAACGCAACATCTAGTTTAGAATACAGAAAGAATTTGACAATCCCAAATTGAAATTCCAAATCTGTTGCAATGTCATATACCTCATAGCCACGAGAGTACTTGTTGCACCACAAAAAAAGTATTATAAATAAAAATGTGTTCCATAATTTATGAATTAAACTATTATATTATATACACTGTATATATAATTAATTCATAAATTATGGAACACATTTTTATTTATAATACTTTAATACTTTTTTTGTGGTGCAACAAGTATATATATAGTGGCAGTGTGTGTGTAGAGTGGAAAAAGGGTCACCCAGGACTCTCAGCCAGAGGGTTTTCTGGATTGTAGTTGGAATCCTGGAGCCGGGAGATTTCTAAGTGAACTGGGAGGGAAGAAATCTCCATTCCTGGGCCCGGGCTTTAGTGGTGACCAGCACCAAATGATGGTGCACCTGTGCACAGCGCTTATGAGGAGGATGCTGGGTCAGGTTCAAGGCTCTACCTGGGGACAGAGGAGGTCTCAGGAGGAGTCAGGAGGGCTCCACCCTGGGACCAGTCTGTGGCTGGCGGACGGAGGAGTGTGTTACCTGTGTGGTGAAGAGTGTTTGGTAAACACACAACCTAAAGTCGGGGGACTTTGAAAGTGCTATTTTGCTGAAGAAAGAAAACTGTACTTTGTGTTTGAAACCCCTGCGAGGGTAAACCTGTGTGGACTTTTGAGTTGGATTCAATAAAAGTGGGCAAGGAAGCCCTTAAAAGAAGTCATACGCGAGTGGATGCGTCCTTAATGAGCTACCATTGGAAGCTAAATCTCACAATAAATATATATATACACACACACACACACTGTTTTAGGTAGATTAGAGTCAAGCCTTATGACCTCATTCAAATACAGAAGCTCAAAGGCTGCAATTCATTTAGCCCTTTTGCTGAACCAGCAATGATAAGTATTTAAAAAAATCAAGAAAAATTCTGAAAAAAGGTATACAGAGCTGTTCCATTACCACTTTTTTTTTTTTTTGAATAAACTTTTTTTATTTTCATACAAAGAGTATAAAATGTACAAAATATTGAATCATATACCAAATGGACATTAAAAGTAAAATATACTGAGAAGGAAACAGGTTAATGATCAAAACATTTTCACATGTTAGCTTCCACTCCCAATTTGACAACATTTTATATTACCACTTTGAAAACAATTTTCCTTTTTAGACCCCTTGATTTAAACATTAATTTAAATATGTTAAATCCATCAGATCTCTGTCAACATGGAGAAGACTTGATTATGCATCCTCAGAATACTTACAGGGTTATTCACAAAAGGATCAAGAGTTTGGAAAAGGCAGGAGGAGTGAACAATCTAGGACAACATAGCTGAACTGGAAAATGAGCTGAATTGGAGAATTTTTCCAAATCAGCTATTTTGGCCTAGATTGTTCACCGCTCCTGCCTTCTCCAAACCCTTCACCCTTTTGTGGATAACCCTGCAAGTATTAAGTATTATTTATAGTCTCTGTTCCTGTCAAGACCAACCAGTTGGAACTCCATTAACTTCTTAGCTATTGGCTATTAGTTATATTCATTTTTTGCAACATCTGAGTGTATACTGTATAATCGACTTCAACACTGACTTATTCTGAGCTGTTTCTCTCTGGCCTCCTCTAAAAGGATTTTCTTTTATTAAATGCTTCTCGGTTTATACACTTCCCAGCTGAATCTGTCCCCTCCAGATGTCTCACTGAACTTTAAGATTTGTCATCAGCGTAGGATGGAAGTCTGCCAGTAGAAGCTTCTCTACAACAGTGGTACACGGGCCTTTTCAGCCATCACAATTGCAGTCATGCTAGCTTTATAGCTGTCGATGTTCTGTAATAAGACAAAGTTGGCACAATATGTATGCTAACCAGAAGCTCCATTGAATAAAGAAGCAACCATCCACATGTATCCTCTTAAATAGGGAGCATAAGCCAAAGACTGGTACTCTCCACTATAGCCAGCGAGACTATGCCTAATAATTAACTTCTACCAAAACAACTATGACGGTTTTGGAAGATGACAATGAACGAAAAAAACTTAATTTTGCTGATATAATATTAATAAATTAGTTAATGCCGCAATTGATGTACCCACAGCCACCTTGCCAGTGATCTCATGTTTGTACCCATCCTGGTCTATGTTTACATCTCTGCATCCCGTCCCTCACATCCACCTCTGGTCTCCAGTTGACGTACAAGAGGCCGGGCTTGTTGTAGTGCATTTGATTGTTTACTGAGTGAGTCCCGGCACCACACAGAGCCGTCTTTCTGTATCCCAAATAGAGGCTAACGGGACATGGAAATCTAGCATATAAACTCAAGTCTGAGACGTTTAAAGGTTGGTTTCTTCTTATTCGGCTTGTAAAGCAGTTGTGGTGCATTTACCTCTTGTAGGGGCCTCAAGTGCCACCCTGCCATCATCACCTCACCAAAGGACCGCACAAAATATTCAGTGTACATAATGTTATAGAAAACTGTCAACGAGTGTGCAACTGCTGCGGGAAATGGTCAGAGACTGCAGGCATGCTACAGGAGATGGCCAGAGACTGCAAACACTTTACAGAAGTTGATCAGAGGCTCCAGATATCATACAGGAAATGGTTAGAGACTATAGGCATGCCACAGGAGATTATTAGAGACTGAAAACACATTACAGAAGATGGTCAGAGACTGCAGATATGTTACAGAAGATGGTTAGGGACTGGAGACAGGTGATTATAACAGACTGCGGACATACTAAAGGTGAGGGTCAGAGACTGCAGACATGCTACAGGAGATGATCAGAGACTGCAGACATAGTATGGGGTATGGTCAGAGACTGCAGACGTCGTACAGGTAAAGGTCAGAGATTGAAGACATGCTACATAGATGCACTGTTTCAAAGGTCATGTTGCAGGAAAGAGTCAGAGACTGGAGACATGTTACATGGGACTACCAGAGATTACATCCATGACAGCCTCTTAATCAATCAGTTCTCCCATATTGTGCCCCTACAGCTCAATTAAAATAACTGACAATATAATTTGATATTCATCTCAACAATAGAAGGGAAAGGACAGTAAGTAAGACAGTAGGTAAAGTAGGTAAAGCATTAGACTAGAAGAAACCAGTCTAATGAGTAAGAAGCACCTTGGCAGAGAAAACACTAACTACCACTATTGGGGTCCGAGGGCCATGCAATAAGTCCCTTAAGGCTACATGCACCACTTGGGTAACAGGTTGGGCGTCAAGGGTTTATACCCTTTAACTCTTTAGACAGCCTCAAAGTCGAGATTACAGGGCCATAAGCAGCCCTAGAAACACCAGCTCTTCCAACAGCAGGTGTATTGATTGTGATTGATGTATTGAGATTACTGTCACCCTGGAGAAGAACATTTGTGCAATTAGCTACACCTCCATATGACAGTTCATGCATGCAACTTGTTAGAAGAAAAAAAGGTAACACCAAAAGTTCTTCCCTCCAGAACTGACATTTGGCTACTTTTGATGTAAGGCACGTTATCTCTCTCCTCATTAACAACTTTGCCCGTGTATGAAGTTTTGGTCCCTCTCGAGTTTCTCGCCTCGGCTCTGAACTTTTGGCTCCCCTCCCTCTACGCCTCCCTACCATGCTCTGGCCTCTGTGCTGTCAAAGTCAATTTTTCAGTCGAGAGATTTCCCCAGTTAAGTGTTTGCTGTGAGAGCTGCAGATGAAAGTGAGTTGAAGTAAAGGTTATGTGTGTAATGTTCTCTCCTGTAGAGAAAATTCATAATTTGCCAGTATGTGTCGGGCTGTGTGTGAACTTATACTTGCAGGGGAATTTGATTACCAAAAACCCAATCTCCGCCAAAAAATGAACACAGTCCTAGGGGATCAAACAGGTTAAAGATTCATCTTGGTTTCTACATAATTATATCTCTTTTTTCACACTTATAAAGAGGACTGAATCCCACATGGTTCACAAGAAAGACAAGCTGCAAATCAATGGAGGATTCAATTGACAACCTCAGCACAGAACATTGCAAATATTAACACAATTTCGATCATCCCGTTAAATATTCAGAGCTGTAAACACCAAACACAAGTCTACCCACACTGTTGTATATGGCAACAACTGTTTTGTTTCCAAGTGCCAGCCAATTCAGATCACGATTTTTAGGGCCAACTGTCACTAGAACTGATTTTTTTAGCTGTTGACTAGATTAGCTTCCAAGAACTCTTGGGGAATCACCTGACTCCCCTGGTTCTAGCCATCACTCAAGTCAAAGTCAAATGATGGTGGCAGTGCCACACTTCCAGAATGACTTTTCTAAATTGCATAACAGATATAGGCAGTCCAGCTTAGAGTTGGAGAGGCAGAGACACTACTACTGTGGCAAAACCCTACCTTTGAAGCCTGTAAAGTTGATCCAATAAAAATCTAATAGGTTCCTCAATCCACTAAACAGCATGGATGGACAAATCCCCCACTGCAGGTATGCAACTAAAATCACTGTTCGGCCAATAATTTTCAGCCTGGCTTCTTCTGATCAAAAGATGTCAAACAGAAGGCTACCAACTTATTAAAATTATGTAAGAAATGTCTTTTAATTAGAAATGTATAAGGGAGAAAATAAGAGAAGTTCATTGTTAGGGTTTTCATACACTATGCATTTCCATCTTGCACAAAATTATGGGCAGGTACACTTTGGGAAAAACCATTCATATTACATGCACCAGCCTAATTGTTGGTCTACAGACATGCAAGAACAGCTTGTGTTCTGCCACTTTTAATATGGTTCCTGGGCTGTGACCACACATATCAGCAATACCATGAACCTACTCCATGCATGGTGTCATAGGCAAGAGCATATGATGGCAGACATCAGGCTGGGAGCATCTTTAGGTCAAATGGGCACAAAAGAGTATGAATGTGTGACCAACAAAATACATAAGAGGCCTCATGTGTACACATTAGCGGACATCACATGTTTCTACAATGTCCCTCACGTGGGCCCAACCTACACAATCAATCATGTGGCTTTGCCATGACTGTAGCAGTTGGATGGAACTGGGAATTTTGTTTGAGGTAGGAAACTAGCATTTGATTCAACTTTCCATCAGGCACCAAAAAATATTGGTGTTGGAGTTGGCCATCAATCCTTTTTACAGGCCAGTAATCAGCTAGTCATTAATAAAGATCTTAAAAGATGGCATGCAAAACAAATGGCTCATTCCTCCCATGTGATAGCACCGGTGTTTGGCAACTGGTTGCTCAATCATCTAGTGCTGTCACATGGAGTTAGGTAAAGAGTCCCCAGCCCTGTGTGTGCTCCAAGTCGCTAAAGTCAGAGCTTACACAGGACTGGGGACTCTCTCCCTGCCCCCGTGTGACAGCATTTGCTTCCTCGCTCCCAGTGGCCGAACATAGCGAAAGAATGGTAAATATGTGCCTCTCTTGTGGCCTGTTGCTATACCCCATATGGGTTCACTTTAACAGAAGAACTATCTCAAAACGACTGCAATAACATGTATGGATCCATTTACCCAAAAAAACGATCATAAGGCAAACTATGTGTGCTAAGACCATCCAGCCGTGAAAAGATAAGTCACCTCTTCTCGGAAATTCTTTCATCTCTGTCACAGTGTTTGCCCGTACTCCGGAAAATTCATCTGTACAGTTAATTATTAAGCCCCCTTGTACTTTTGCCTGCTGCATGAAAAACCAGTTCCCCTTCTCATGATTCATGTAGAAAACACAGATCATGTTTCAGCAACTGATCAATAGCATAATTGGTCAATGACATGAATGCATATGTGTGTACCCAATAAAGTTTGGAACCAACAGCTGCAGTCACAGTACACGCTCATCCATTTGCACTCATGCTAATGACTGCCATTCTACAGGAGCTTGTTAATAAAATGATCCCACTTATATAAAGCAAAGTCCAAAAAGAATTAACCAAAAAACACAGAGCACTACTCTGCATTAAACCAGACGCCGTGGCAATATCTTTAACTCGTTAGCAGCTGTGACAATGGCATTGTCTTTTGCTGTGCTGTTGCTTGCAGGATGTGGTAAAGTGTTGGTGCATTGTGTCCTGGCAGCTTTCAATTTTAGAACCTTATCTTATTCTGACCCTTAGGCTGCCCCTAAACCTCCAGGTGTATATAAAGCCAAAGTAACAAAGGTTAAAAAACCCCTGTCAGTTTATTTTTACAATTCCTCTTCAATCTTGGCCCGAGAGACGCAACATGAAGTTCTGGATAGTATATCGGTCTATGAATTGCAGGTCTGCACTGCATCTGAGGCCTGAGTATTCCTCCCAACTTTCTAAGATGGGAAACAGGGACACCTTCCAGCATAATATATGTAGGCAATGGACACATTGCACTCCTGACCGGCAAGACCCTTGTATTTTTCAATGGGTGCTGCAGTGACATGCAGATGGCGTTGCACATGTACACAATAAAGGAAAAGTCACCGGCACACCAAAATTCCTTGTGCACCTTTAATGATGTCAGATGGTTATAGTATCACAAGTAATGCAAGGTTTCGGGACCATAAAAAGCCCCTTATCAGGTTCCAAATGATAGACAGTCGCTGCAAATCAAAGACAGTTCGGAGCTTTGGTCTGTGTATGGGCTAGGGTTGTCACCTGGCCAGTATTTTACCAGTCTGGCTAGTAACAATTGGCCAATGGTATTAAGATCTTCCCGCCGGAGAAATGTACATATGTGGCAGCTGGGCTTTCCCAGAGTGCTCACTAATACACTCACAGCACAGTGACCGAGCTGTCACAGACACCACTGTTTACGTTCAGGAGTTGGTGGGTTAGTTCTAGGGATGCTCCGATACCGATACAGGCATCGGTATCGGCGGCAATACCGAGTATTTGCATGAGTACTCGTACTCGTGCAAATACTCCGATACAAAAAACGAGTACCTGTGCCGCGTCCGCCATCTTCAAGGACCCGAAACCGCCGCACACAGGACCTCCATAGCGTCTTCAATGAAATAACTAAGGCTTGTATGGGGATACAATCCTTAGTTAGCAATGGCATGATAAATATTCATTTCATGTTCATTTCATGTACTTCATAATATCAAGAAACTGACCTAAAATCATGATTTTGTATTGCTTTAGAAAAAATGTGACCTGTCCCTTTAAGAAAAAAGTATCGGTACTCGTACTCGGTCTTAAAAAAGTGGTATCGCAGCATCCCTAGTTAGTTCCAATCATGTGACCACTGTCTGTCACAATGATCACATTGTGACAGATTCAGATTTACAAACTGTTCAGTAAAAAGATATATAGGCAACTCTATAGATTTGGGTAGAGAAGCAGGCAAGGTGCTATAAAAGATGAACACTGTAATAAAGTATGGAACCTCTCATCAGGTAATGCATGCTCCTAAGTCAGTTTAAAGTGCTTTTCATGGCAACGTAGCCTTACATGGATAACTTCTATCATTATTCCAGCAATAAGTGAGTCAACTCTGCAGTATTCATAGGATGCAGCATACTTCACACAAAAATTAAAGATTAAGACACAATCATCCTTATGTAATGCATTGCAGATACAAAGAGTCACGGCGAACATTAACCAGAACATTCAGGGAAGATTCTTTAAGTTCTAATCACACAGCTGGAAATATATCATAATTACCTAATCTGTGTATTAATCAACGTTGCATGTTCTCCATGTCCTATGAGCACGGAATGTCAGTGTATGCTGTCAGAGACACGGTGCACAACCTTTGCTCCTACAATACCTCGGTACGCTCATGTTTACTCTGTGGCAGGCATCCTACTATCAACAATGTGGCAGAAAAATCAAATAAAGCAGGAGTTCATATAATTTTTACAATAAAAGACCCCCACAATGGATTGCTCAATATCAACTGTAATTTATCATCATCATCATCATCATCACAAGTCCTGTTAGGGACAGGGGTGGCTTCTAATGTTTTCAAGCAAAAGAGCTTTAAAAAGATCATAAGTATTTTATTATGTTTATA
>NW_017307851.1:261317-281496 GCF_000935625.1 Nanorana parkeri
ATATCAGTGTATACTTAAAGCTAGTTACTATGAGTGAGCTTTTTGCTATTGTTTTTGTGCTATCAAAACATTGAATGGAGGTCCACTTTCTAAACATATGACTTGCATGTCTTCTGGCACTTCAGCCCAGTATCTCCACATTTATTTTAGGTTCAATAATGCACAGAATCCTGTGCAGCATTCACCCCCCAACGAGCTGCTGGTTGAATTAGGTTCTCCTAGCCTGTCTAGAGTACAGGGTTCCATTGTTGCCCCAAAGCATCCACCAACCTACCATCTACTGACCAAGTAGCTGACATCCACACTGCTCATCTTTTTCTAGCAGGGAATTTATTTGATAAAATTGAGTGAGCAGTTCAGGGCACATGATATGAACTTGCAGACTCCAGAAAGAGGACAAAGGTACTCAGAGCCTTCACAGATTAAAATCAAGTCGATCCAGCATTCTGTGAATTCAGTTCATGACTACAAGCCACCAAATGTTGCAGCTTCCAAATCAGTGAGGAGAGACCACCATCAAGGACCGAGCTTCTGCACCAAACCCAGGCCTCAGTCCAAGCACATGGTCCCCCTCCTCGGGCAGAAGGCCTAGGAGGATCAGACAATACATAGCATACCCTCCACAGGCAGGAGGTCTGGGGGAAGACTGACTTTCCATTGTCACTCCCGAACATTTATACCCTCTCCCATCCTGTACCACTGCCAATAAACCACCTACTGAGTGGCTGGGGACACAAATATTCCTAACTGTGATTAGTGCACACTATTTCCAGGGACATTTTCCAGCAGCAGGCAGAAGCAAACAATGACTAGAGCCCAAACCATCAATCAGAATCAGACAAACTGCAGTTGGAAAACTTCTAAATGTAAATAGATGCTCCTGCTTAGGACAGGGTGGCTACACATGTTTCAGAGATCCAGCCCCATCATTTGGTTCCTAAACTGCAAAGAGGTATGAATAACCCCAGGTCCAGCAAGCTTTCATTTGCTCCTTTGTTGCAAACAACAAAGACGTTCTATTGTCTACAGAACCCAATAGCTCAATCTGGCACATACTTGAGTCAGAAACCATATTGAACAATCTGGTCAAGATTTCAATAAGACCAAGCCAGCCTCAAAGCAACCCCACCAATATGTCTACTTCCTCTTCTTTTGTAAATGTGCCTCACTAATAAGCTTTATAATAACATCATTACATTCAGAGTTATATATCAGTATATGTATAATACAGGCTTTAGCTTCACTTTAAACTGTGGCCCGTGGGCCTTTTGTATGCAAATTTCAATCACCCAATGCACGCCAGGTAGACGTCCAAATCAGTCTACAAGAGTGTGTCCACTGGCAATTAAGAGCAAAATGGAAGCAAAGACTCAATGGATGAAAACCTTCTTTTGCAGCATTGCCTCTGCTGGTGTTGGGCAAGCTGTATGGTTTGCATACTTGTGCATTTGTGTTTTGTTGCTGACAAGAATTGTGAAGCATTTCTATAGGACCTGGAATTATGAATTTAAAAGCTAAATGTCCTTTTGCACTTGGTCTGAGCTGCTCTTATTTCTCTGTACAAGTCAATGGATACGAGCGTTGAATACATCTCAAAACAATCAATTTTTTTGTCCTGAAAGCCCCTAAGCACATGCTTTCTCATGGCTGCTTGTGGCTCCCATTTACACAAGTCCACAAGTTCACTGTCCCGAGATAATGTCACAACTGTTAACACAAAAATACATTTTTTAGCCTCAGAAAATGGTAGTTTCAGGGTATAGGGTAAAGCACCCAAACATCAAGAGGTGCACTGGCAGAGCCTAGGACTGGCCGTAGAGAAAATGTGCAAACTTTACAGGTAGTTATGTGTACTAGATTGGGTTTCCCTTGCAACAGGTGGCTGCCTACTACCATTCATGCTGTTCTCCCTCGTAATCTCTTGTAGCTCCCTTATCTGCCTACCTGTGAGTACATGTGTCCCACGTCCCTAGATGTAGAGAGGTCTGTGATGGGCAGGTCCTCTGTGTAGCTGCAGGTGCAGAGATCCCTGAAGTTGGGCAGTGTGGCAGCAGTAACTGGACCTCTACATATTGCAGCCAGTGTTCATTCACATACCAGGAATTCCTTCTGCCTCTCCAGGGTCACGTGTCTAGCACAAGTCAGTAATAATATAAGATAAAGCACAGTGCTGACAATTTGAAGCATCTCTGTACTGGTGTGTTGGCTCCAGCGTGAATGAAGTGTACACACCTAGTTATCTAAATCCCAATGTGTATGAACTCACAGACTTACAAATGATAGAGCCAGCTGCTGCCTGAAAAGACGACCTGCCTTTCCGTTACGATTGCCCCTTAAAGTGCACCTGTGCACAGACTATGAACTTTAAAGTATTTACATATTCCTAACAAGCATTACAAGAGCTTTAAATCAATCCCTTATTGACCCCATAACTGCATTTATTACAAAATAATTAATTCTCAAAGATTACAACAAAAACTCTGCCATGGCAAATAGAAGGTCTGCTTTCTGCTTCCAGGCATCTGGCCCCCCCAAACATGAATGGCCGTTTATAAAGAATTGCCCCTTAAAGTGACATTAAACCCTCAGATTTTTTAACATAAAACAATACAGTAATATGTGACTTACTGTAATCCATGGTTGTTTCCCTTCCCTTTGCTGCTTTTCCTTTTAAATCATCATGTCTTCTCATGCTGGGCAGAACTTCTGTTTTGCAGCAGACTGCCTGGTCTCTGGAATGGATACACGGTGTCTGTGTGTAGTTGTACAACCTGAGCCAGCACTACAGGAAGAGGCACTCACGTGCAAAGGGAAGTTCTCCCCAAGCATGAGAAGACATGAGGATTTAAAAAGGAAGAGCAGCAAAGAGAAGGGAAACTACCATGGATTACAGTAAGGCACACATTACAGTATTGTTTTATGTTAAAAAATCTGAGGGTTTAATGTCACTTTAAAGTGCACCTGTACCCAGACTATGTGTTTACATATTCTTAAAGTGACACTAAACTCAGGAGTTAAATCTTAAAAATGCATTCAGGTACCTTAATTATTAACAAACATGTATCTAACTTGTGTATCACTCGTCCATAGATCCTCAAATCATCTCTGAATTGGTGCTGATACTGTCCTTCCTTCTGGAGGGTGGCTACTTTTATTCCCCATGGTCCCTGTGTGTGTTGTAAAGTAGCCACCGCTCCAAGCTCGCTCCTGTGATGGACTACACTCTCAATACAAATCAGTAAACTAAACGTGAGATTGTAGTCTATCCCGGGAGTGAGCTTGGAGCGGTGACTACTTTACAACACACACAGAGACCATGGGGAACAGAAGTAGCCACCCTCCAGAAGGAAGAGCAGTGCCAGCACCAATTCAGAGATGATTTAGGCTGGGTTCACACCTAGGCGTATTACGCATGCACGTCTGTCGCGCGACCGTCACGCATTTTTTTTACCGCAATTCGCGGTAAAAAAAACCGCGCAACCGCGCGACCGTCGCGCGATTCCGAAGGCTACTTGGCTGTATCCCAATTGAAAACGCCCTCCAAAACAGCCCAAAGAAGTACATGTACTTGTTTGGGCGTCAGCCGTTTTGTAGGGCGTTCAGACGGGCGGAAATACGGAAAGGTGTGAACCATACCCATAGAAAACAATGGGATTTTCATGGTTGTACGTTTTGTAGAGCGTTCGTAGAGCGTTGAACGCCCGACAAAACGGAAAGGTGTGAACGGGGCCTTAAAGATCTACAGCCGAGTGATACACAAATAAGATACATTTTGTTACTAGTTAAGGTACTTGAATGTATTTTTAATATTCAATTTCTAAGTTTAGTGTCACTTTAGGTTTTCAAATATTAAGAACAGATTTGTGACCACTAGACTAGATGGAGCATTCATTGGCATGACTGGAAAGATTCCACTCACGCACAGTGGCCCTCTCACAGCTTCCAACGCAAGTTCAGTAAAAAACTAAAAACAACTCGTGGGAGTTGGACACACCTACTGTAATGTTGTTTCCTTTTATTTCTTGGCAGGAAGCAAATGCTGCAATCTCAATTACAAATTAGTAAACTAAATGTGAGATTGCGCTCTCACACCTCCCACCCCTGGTCTCACCACCATGCCTGCACACAAACTCATCCCAACCCTACTTTCTCCCTTCTTTCTACACAGCACCTGCAATCTCCTTCTACCTCCATGCCTGCACACCTTGTCTCTGCTCTTATCCCCTGAACCATGGTACCTGCCCCCTATCCTTCTTCTTGCACTCACCACAGCGACTGTGCACGCCATCCACTCGCTCTCAGAATTGCTCTTGAACGCCCCCTGTGCTCTCACTTCCCTACCTGCACAGTTTCCCCCCCAACCACTGCACCTGCACCCCAATCCCCCATCACCACCACTGTGCCTGCTTGCTAAAAACCCCATGACCATACCTGCACGCTTCCCCACTGTCACCGCTGCACCTGACCTCCATCATCCCTCACTCTTACCACTGCACCTGCCATTACTTTAACCTCCCGTGTTCTGACCACCACAATTGCAACAATTCCCCCCATCCCTAACCCTTGCCCACCATAGAACGGGCACACTTCATAAGAATACGGTCAAATCATATGAATACAGAACTATTTTTAGCTATATTTTTGCACAGTATAGTTGGAGAACTCTAATACTTGAAGAGAACCAACAATGCATTTGTATAAATGTAACTCTGCACTCTTTAGTTTTTATACCAGAGCCGTCTACCTCCCATGGAAAGCTGTAATGCCCTTAGTTTTCTTTCACGTAATTCCTTTGTTTTAGGGCTGCAACAACTAATTGACATAATCGATAACAATCGCTGATTGAAAAAGTTGTCAACTTTTTCAATCATCGATTAATCGGCTTCCGATTAGTTGGCCTTGTTCACGGCTCCACACACGCTGCGTGCCACACCTCCTCCCCAGCTCACGCTCGCAGCTTCCAGGCCCTCATCCACACGCCACACCTCCTCCCCGCCTCACACTCACTGCCCGCCCACATACACGATCAGCACAGTGACGCGGGGAGAAGAAGTAAGGAGGAGCAGGTGTGGTGGGATGACAGCCGCCGACAGACAGGCCCGATCTCAGAAGCAAGTTGCAGGAAGACTGCTCAGTTAAGCCTGCACTTTCCCACACATGGTGCTCTATAAATGTATTGCTGGGATTTGTATTCCTCTATAGCTGATGGTACATTGTGCTGTATATGATACCATCAGCTATAGAGGAATACAAATCCCAGCAATACATTACACACTGTATGTATAATGTATTGCTGGGATTTGTTGTATTCCTATATAGCTGGTGGTATTCTGCATTGCGCTGCATGGGGGACTACAAATCCCAGCAATAATACATTATACAGCCCAATGCAGAATACCACCAGCTATATTGTACTATTGCTGGGGTTTGTTGTATTCATCTATAGCTGGTGGAATTCTGCATTGTGCTGTATAATGTGTTATTGCTGGGATTTGTAGTCCTCTATAGCCGGTCCCATTCTGCATTCATTGCTGTATAATCTTACAGTTTTCATTTCACTACATTGCACACCACACTTTTTAATTTTTTTTATTTTTTACTTCCACAGCTCCAAGCTCGCTCCGGTGATGGACTACAATCTCAATACAAACTAGTAGTCCCATTACTGGAGCCATTTTTGAAAATGTATTTTATTTTTTATCCGATTAACCGATTAATCAAACTTAATAATCGGCTAACTAATTGATTTTGAAAGTAATCGTTAGCTGCAGCTCTACTTTGTTTTATCACAGTTTTGAGTGTCTGTTATTGACATGTAGCTCAGCCAGTCTAGCTCACCTTTCTCTGACAATGAGAGAATACAAGTAAAGAATAAAAAAAAAAATCCCCGAGAGATACTGTTGCACTGTTATAAAAAATTAGCAATGGAGATTCAGATTATGACAATTGCTCATTAATGACTGGTTCTCTTTAAGCTGAGCTGACATTAACTGTGTAAAAGCAATCTTATTTTTCAGGCAGTTTCAGCATGATCATTTGCTGTGAGGGTGTTCTGATAAAAATAGCATGAGATCAGCCCTGAAACACAAGGACCCGGGTGTGCCAAACTGCTTTTCCTTATGTTACCAGAATTCTAAAACATAAAATCTGTCAATAGAAAGAGGCCCAGAAAAGTAGCGCTGGAAATTAAAGAACTTTTTGAAGCTCTAATTAACATCTTAATTGGAAATGTAACAAAAAAATGATGTCATTTCAGAGAACAAAAACACTCTTTGAAATAGAAAAAAAAGCTTTTACAAAAATATGTTTTCTGAAGGGGCAAAACCCATGACTGATGGATTCGTCAATTTTTGTCCCTCTGTTAAAACCCCCAATAAACACACAGACACGTAATGTTACAAGGAGTGCCCGCCTTTTTGGGTCTGGTACTGCACGTACATTACAGGAAGTTGGCTCTTGTTAGCTGTGCAGACTAGGGGTTAGGGTTGCCACCTTTTCTTCAAGCAAAACCTGAACACCCTAGCGATGAGCGGACATTTGTTGGGGGGAGAATGAGTCATGGCTTATTCATATGTAAATAGCGCCGCCCATTAATATGTAAATATCACAGTTGAGACTATTTGAACTAGGGGGCCAGTAGCCCCTATCTAAATTTTGGTTGCCCCTGTCTGCCTGACATCTTGTGCCGGGTTACTGCTGCCATGAAACCCTACTAGGGGATGCCCGCCTCTTCTTCTGGGTCACTGAGGTTTTTACTGCTGTCTGTATCCTCAATAGAAAGGTTTAACCTCACGTCCTGTCCTTGAGACAACAGGAAGTGAAAGGAAATCGACTCCTAGGAAGGAAAATTCACTCCTATAAGAGTGATCATGGGAAAGAGGTGTCTCCACTGAAGCTTTATCACCAATCCTTGTTTCCACGCAGTGGCGTCACAAGGGGGGTGCAGCCCACACCCGGATGACACCATTGGAGGGGTGACACCAAAAATGTCACCCCCCTCTGAAAAGTCGGGTGCTCGGTCATGGACCGAACGCCCGACAGTATTAGGAGAGAGGAGGGGACCCGGCGGCATACCTTATCCCGCCAGGTGGCCGTCTCCTCCTCTCTCTGCCGGCGTCCATCACCAAGATGGCCGCCGGCGGGTATCAGAATACTGCCGCGCGAGCGCGATGACGTCATCGCGCACATGCATGGGGACGTCTCGGCGGGGTGACACTCGGACACTGCTCCGGGTGTCACCCAGCTCGGGACGCCCCTGTTTCCACGACAATCCACAATTTCCAAAATCCAATTGTCACAGGGACAGGAAGTGAGGTGAAATCTTCTGAACAGGGGCACACACAGCAAAACAAACTTTACAGGGGGTGAACGCTTCCCTATGCTATCCAAAACACTTAAAAATTTACCTGTTCCAACTTGCATACAAATTCAACTTAAGAACAAACCTACAGACCCTATCTTGTTCGTAACCCAGGGACTGCCTGTACACATTAATGTATAGCAACTTGAAAATCTCCACAGGCATGCGTACGGCTGTCCAGCCGCCTACACTCATTCAATACTATGGGGGGCTGTACTCCGCAGCTGTGTATCCCTGGCATGGACATACATCTGCCATTTACATTCTATGGCCTCATGAAGCCTAAATGGTGGAGATATTTCCCCTCCCCCCCGGTGCAGGGAAACTTCTTAACTCCCATATACACCAGGTCGCCCCAATCATCTTGCTCTTCTTGATTTCTGCACTTCCAATTTTCTTTTGACACAATGTCACCTTATAATTAACTAGAATGGGTGACAGCTGCTGCTTCTTAACGGAAGATTAGGGATTCCTGCTGCAGGAAATTGCAAGTTCTTGCCACAGTAATCCCTAATTGCACCTATAGTGTAGGTGGGAATGGAGCCTAAAGGTGCCCATACACCTTACGATTATCGGACGAAACTTTTCGTCCGATGATCGAATAGTCGTACGATTTTCGTACGGCAGCCCCATCCTGCCCCGATGATCGCAAGATTAATTTAGCCGTAATTAACTAAAAGCACCTGGACGAAATGCGGTAATTGATTTGCCGTATTTTCGTTAGCGCAGGCGCAGTGTAGATCGTACGACTTTTGACGGAAGTTTTCAAACATGCTTGACCGGGTTGTCTCTCCTCTCTCTCTCCTGGCTGTCTCTCCTCTCTTTCCTGGCTGTCTCTCCTCTCTCTCCTGGCTGTCTCTCCTCTCTCTCTCCTGGTTGTCTCTCCTCAATTTCTCCCCTAGCTGTCTCTCCTCTCTCCCCTAGCTGTCTCTCCTCTCTTTATCCTGGATGTCTCTCCTCTCTCTCCCCTGGCTGTCTCTCCTCTCTCTCCCCTGGCTGTCTCTCCTCGCTCCCTCTCCTGGCTGTCTCTCCTCACTCTTTCTCCACTGGCTGTCTCTCCTGTCTCTCTCTCTCCTGATTGTCTCTCCTCACTATCTTCCCTAGCTATCTCTCCTCATTCTTTCTCCTGATTGTCTCTCCTCACTATCTTCCCTAGCTATCTCTCCTCATTCTTTCTCCTGGATGTCTCTCCTCACTATCTTCCCTAGCTATCTCTCCTCATTCTTTCTCCTGGATGTCTCTCCTCACTATCTTCCCTAGCTATCTCTTCTCATTCTTTCTCCTGCATGTCTCTCCTCTCTCTCTCTCTCCTCTGGGTGTCTCTCCTCTTTCTCTCCTAGCTGTCCCTCCTCTTTCTCTCCTAGCTGTCCCTCCTCTCTCTCTCCTGGATGTCTCTCCTCACTCTCTCCCCTGGCTGTTCCTCCTCTATCTCTCCTGGATGTCCCTCCTCACTCTCTCCCCCAACTGTCTCTTCTCACTTTTTCTCCTGGATGTCTCTTCTCCCTCTCCCTCCCTTATCTGTTTCTCCTCGCACTTTCTCCTGGATGTCTCTCCTCATTCTCTCTTCTGGCAGTCTCTTCGTGCTCTCTCTCTCTCCTGACTGTCTCTCCTCTCTCTCTCTCTCTCGCTCTTTCCTGTTTGTCTCTCCTCTCTTCTTCAATAAAGGCCTACCTACCAGCAATGTTTATTAAACAGGACTTCCACTTTAAGTCCAAACCTGCTCTAAAAAATAGAAATTGATGTCCGATAGGCTACTAGAGGTTATTCTTTTCATGAACAAGGCTTTATATGTCTGTTGTTAAAAAAAAGAAGTGATGCATGATAACATAATTATGGCATTAGAAGGTGACTTGTCTATCATTGTCTGTGTTGCCATGACAACCACAAAGCACATGCGCAGAACAGTCTGGTCTCATGTGAACACTTGATTACACTCAACTGATAGACACTGACTGTGTATACAGTCCCAGCAGAGCTGAATCCCAAGGATTAGCATATGCTAAAAGGCCAAAACCACTCCAAATCTTATTTTGATTTTGTATTTTGTATGGATACTAGTGAATGCTGAATCACTTGCTGGCTTAGATTGTCCTCTTGTGCAAGAGTTGCTTTTAAAGATAAGCATTAAGATTTGTGTATCTGTAAGAATCTTAACCTCCATTCTGAACTTGTTACAACTGTGTACAATTGGTGGCTGTGTTCTGTGTTTCTCTTGTATTCTCTCCCTGTCATAGCAGAAATGTCAGCCCAGTGTCAGCCTGTAAAGCCCCCATAATAAATGTGTTGCTTACCACTGAACTCTGGGTTACCTATTACATAGCTCTGCATTACTTACTACTGAACTCTGTATTGCCTACCACTGAACTCTGCATTACTTATTGGTACATATATTGGTACATATACGTCCTCATCCCGAAGTGGTTATACTAACATCATAGCTGCTGCTGCAGTCATGATCTTGATAACATTTTTTTCCAGCAGGCAAAGGCAGAAGCCAGCCAGATCACTTGTAGCAGCCAGTTTTCGTGGTTGCTCCCTCCTCTGGGGGGCCTGGGACCATAGCGACGAGTGTCAGGATGGAGAGTGGGAGCAGACCAAGGATCCTCTATTCCCTGATCTGCCCTGTGATGAATAAAGCAGGGAAGTGCTCCCTTTACACAGGCGATCAAGCACAGTCCTGTGCTTAAAGGAGAACTATGAGGTGAGTGATTTTCACTCACCTCATAGTTCTAGCCGACCTGTGACAATGAGTTTGTCATATTGCAGGGCAGGAGAGACATCAGGCATCTAATAGTCTGCTGATGTCTCCATAAAGAAAACTTGTCACCTCCAAACACTATCACATAGGGGCTTGTTCGGCCCTTTGTGATAGCAATAACGTTGAGTGACAGAAAGTAAAAAGTGTTTAAAAAGAAACAAATAATAAAATATATAAGATAAAATAAAAAGATTAAAACCAACCATCTGCGTGCAAATTAAAGCGGACATGTACAGTAAAAAATCAAATTCTCCCAATGCATCCCTCTAGGTATGATGATGAATAATAACATAGACATGTCAGGTGTAAAATGCTGCGATTGTGAAATACTTACACTTGCAAAGCATTCACTTCCTGCTTTGAAAGGGTAAAATGACTTCAGTTTGCCAAAACAATGCACACTGGTATTGCCTTGTCATCAGCAGAGCATTGTTGGGAAATCTCATCTGTAATCTCATGAGATCTCCGGGAAAGGCATTTTCCTCGACTTGGATGATGTGTATGGTCACATTTCCTAGTGACATGTCTAGTCATATGTGGCAAAGTTTCAGGAAGTAAAAGGAGAGCTAGTAATCTGCCCTTAGTAAACATGGCCGCTGTCAGAAGACTGGGGAAGAAAAGAGAAATAAGGTATGCAAGGAATAAATACCCGGCATTTATCTAGAAGTGTTTCTAGATTGTCATTACTAAACATATCTAAAGGTGTGTCTGTTGTTATTTTAAAGAGAAGGGTAAAGGTCCATTTTAACAGGCACCCGTAGGGCATGCATGTGTACGTAAAAGACACTTTTGTCACACATGTTGGGTATCACTGCGAGCACTGCATGGCACAATAATACTAGGGCCAATATTTATATGTATATCTAAATTGGTGACCTGTAGGGGCCCTTAAAGCATCATCTATAGACTTTTTGGGTACTGAATTTTGTTGCCGTTTCACATACGCACACAATTTTTATCCTGGGCATGTTGGGTATCTACTTAGGCGTTGTAACCTCATCTTTTATATTTTACAAAAAAATGGGTGTGTTTTGGGGCACTACGTTTTACTTAAAGTGACATTAAAACCAAACATTTGTTTCCCTCCCCCAATGTTAATTAAAGTGCTTACCTTAAATGATGTCTCTTAATCCGATCTTCTTCTTCTTTCCTGTCATTTTCAGCCTTCTCTCCAGCGCTGCTGCAGCTCTCCGATCCAGCGCTGACTCCTCTGTACTTGCTGGCACTTCCTGTCCCACGGTGTCTGCATGCGGATGCACGCGTCCATAGACTTACCTTGCGTTTCTCCTCGTCTCCCGGCCGAAAATCCGAGCTGCGTGTGCGCCCGCCCCAAGATGCTTTGCGGCCGCCCGAGAATTTTCAGATTTTCGTACAGGAGCGCCGCGAGGAAGACACGGGTAAGTTTAAACCGATTTTTTGCTAGCAGTAGATATATGCAAAAAAACGTGAGGGTTTAGAAACCCTTTAAGTGTATTTTTCACAAACGTTTTGGGTTTGATAAAGAGCTGAGCTAATATTGTGCAGCATAAAAATTTGCAACCGCCAACATTTTATTCTACAGGGTCTTGGCTTTCAGAAAATATATAATGTTTGGGGGTTTGAAGTAATTTTTCAGGCCTAAAATGTGGATTATAACATGTGTGCAAAAAACTAAAAAAAATGCCTTGGCATTGAAAGGGTCCTTAAGGGGTTAAAGTAATTTTCTATCCAAAAATTCAGATTTTAGTGTGAGTGAAAAATGAAAAAAAGGTTCCGGTACTAAGGTGGTTAAGATTTAAAAATTACAGTCGCATGGCTGAAAATTAAGATTTGTATTCTTAGGTTAAATCTTCGCGAATTGTGTTTGTATAAATGAAATTGGTTTTGCAAAAGAAAAGTGGAGTGTACCTTAAAATTCTCAACCCTATCATTGCATGCATTGGACCCGGTATGGAGCGCAGACTGTCAGCGTTAGTCCGGTCCTAATTAGGGTCTATCTTGGAGGGATGTGCTATAAAAAGCCTCGTTTCATCTCTGGGTTTTCAGCAGAGTGAGTGGGATTGGGCCAGCAGGAGCTGGCTGCTATGGTTACACTCTTCACCATCTCTGACTGCCAGCGATACAAGTTACAATTAATCTCAGGGACTCTGGGAGGCAGTTTTCACTCATTTGCAATGTGCAATGCGTAACACATGTCAGAGACAATCAACGTCTGCACAGAGATCCACACCTTTTAATAAATTCCACTCCACAACATGCACGATCCCAAGACGCACAACACGGCGTAGAAAAATAAGACGTTGTTAGCGTCGGTAGGAAACTATACTTATGACAAGAATGCAAGTAACAAACCTGATAGAAGATATCTGTATGTATGCTGAACAGTGATGTCCTTGCTTTCAGTTTGACGGACAGGTTAGGCTATCACTGGAGATAAGATGATATAAAAAATGGGCAATTTCATGCCATTTGGGTATTTGTCCTAAAGCATGGCTCCCAACTATCCCAGATCTGAAGGGATGGTGCCTTTAGGAGCCCCCCTTTGTTTCTCCTCCTGCCACAATTGTCCCACTCTTAGATGCATCAGATCTTGGATCACTCTTAGACACATTATTACTATTTATAAAGCACGAGAGGCGTCCCGAGGCAGGGTGACACCCGATGCATGTACCGGGTGACACCCCGCAGTGATGTCATCGCGCATGCGCGTGATGACGTCACGCGTGACACCACTGTTACCTGCCGGCGGCCATCTTGGTGATGGATGCCGGCAGAGAGAGGATGGGAGGTCACCCGGCGAGATAAGGTATGCCAAAAAGACTGTCAATCATTTTGGTGTCACCCGGGTGCGGGCCGCACCCCCGTTGTGACGCCACTGTATAGCACCAACAATTTTACACAGCACATTCAGATCAGTCCCTGCTCTTGAGGAACTTACAATCCTATTCCACATACATATGTAGCCCCCACCACCTTTTGTGGAATGGCTACTAGAAATGGAGTGATTGCCAGAGCTGTATTCAGTCTTTAGTTGGCATTTATCTGGTTAATTCCAGGTGTTCTAGCATTGATTGTACCTACCTGAGTGGAGTGTGACTCTGCTGCAGTGTGGGAGGACATTATGAGTGCGTGTGGCTTGCCAGCCAATTACTGGTGGTTTCATGGCCAGTGGTGCATGCTGGTATTATAGGAGGCTGATATCAGGACAGGTTCAGTTACATACACTAGCTGCTTTGCCCATGTAGATCTTTTGCTGTTCCCCAGCTACACAAATCCATTTTCACTTTGCTCCCCCGTCATTCCGTTCACACATCAGGCGCATAGTTTCAACTAAAGCTGGCCATACACTGCTCGAATTTTGGATGAAACCTATTGCCAAAATGCGAGCACTGCATGGCACCATTGGCACCCCTCTGTTGAACGAAAGTTGATTTTCCAATTGCTTTTTGTCAAAAGCGCCAGTCCCAAAATTCTCAGTTTAGCGCGGAGGGGAGAATTAAAATGTTTTTTCTCATTCTACCCTTGGGGCTGAATGAGAAAAAAAACCACCCAGTGTATGGCCAGCTTAAGAGCTTACACAGGGCTAAAGATCCTCTTCATGTCCCCACATGACAGAGCTAGGCCAATCATCAATCACCAGCACTGTTACCTGGGAGAAAGTAAAATGAGTCAGGTGGTCTTCCATACTAGCAAATACCGGGTGTTTCTATTTGCTCCTGGAAGCCGAATGGGAGTGGTGGTGGGAGTGAAGGGAAGGCATGCGTGCTGACTCCAGCAGTTATATTGGCAATGCAATTGCATTAGTGTTTATTTACTGCATATTGCCATAGTTATTGTTTTGTGTTATGCTGCCACCTTGTGGTCATTGTTTTATTACACTTATTTTCCTGTGTATCCTCCCCTATTGTATGATGCAATTTCCTCCTTCCCCATTATGAGTTTCTGTTATCCTTAATGCAAGACATGCTGAGGTGAGGAGATAAATATTCCTTTTGACCTTCAAAAACAAACATCTAACAAACCATGTTGTTTGTCTGAGCCCTTCTGCATGTACTAAAGATATTTGTGGATGCAAAAGTATTTGGTGAGTTCAGCTATCTGGTGAATATAGTCCGTGGTGATTGTATATGGTATATACAGGTCAGGTATAGAGGTCTCAGGAAGGAATAAAGGTCTCAGGAACGAATAAATCACTTTTACAACAACTGGAGCCAGAATAGTGTGTGCTGCTGAGGTTAAGTTGGTTAACCTGTTAATCCTTCACTCTTCTTTCCATCTGAATGCTTAAATATACAGTATCTTGCAGACAGATTTAGCAGGTGTTTCCTCCTTGCTTGTAGATGGGACTGAAGCCTCTTTTCACATGTTTCTGTGTTCTGCAACATCACTTCCGTTACTTGATTAATGCTGCAGTGTACTCTGGGCCAGTTTACCACAAGGCCAACCGAGCAGGGAGTAGAGGGGCAGCAGGGATTAGAGGGGCAGCAGGGGTGTCGAATTCCTATCTCCCGATGCCCAGGACATGCAGTTCCTGGCGCCGGGGGGGGGGGCAGTTGTTTTCCACATTTAGCCCTGTCGCCAAGATTACTTGTATGCAGCCTGCATATAGGGGGAGCATTGGGGAGCCTGGCATTGGGGCAGCAGAGAGATTAAATTTGTGCCTGGGTGCAGTGGCGTCACAAGGGGGGTGCGGCCCACACCCGGGTGCCACCATTGGAATGGGTGACACCAATATGACTGACAGTCATTTTGGTGTCACCCCTTAGGAAATGTCGGGCACCCGGTCACGGACCGAGAGCCTGACAGTGTCAAGAGAGAGGGGACCCGGTGGCATACCTTATCCCACCGGGTGAACGTCCCCTCCTCTCTCTGGCGGCGTCCATCACCAAGATGGCCACGGGCAGGCGTCAAAAAGACCACTGCGAATGCGAGATGACGTCAACGGGTGCGCGCGGCAACATCACGGGTGTGTGTGATGACGTCACGGGGGGGTGTCACCCGGTCCCCGCCCCCGCGTGACACTCACCCTCGGGACGCCACTGCCTGAGTGTACTCAACGAAAGGGTAGCACTGAAACCAGTGAGGAACTGCTGCACTTTACTTTAGATTGAGAGTCGATCACAGCAAAAGGACGCCAACCACTTGAAAGTTATATCTAGCTGGAAGACAAGCTGCAGAAGATAAATGCCACAAAGACGGTTGGAGCCTCATACCAAATAGGCCGTGCTGTGAAAGCCAATTTACATACAGGATGTTTACATGCATGAGTAGCGTGTGCCTCTAAGAACAGATATAAAAATATCTTTCAGTGGGAGGAACAATTATGCTTTCCTCTTCGCAAGCAGATCTGTACAGTGAACCAAACTGACCTTCCGATCTTTCATCAAGCATAGCTGTCTCTTCTGATCACTCAGTGTTTTGTATCTGCGTGTTCCGTCCAGGTCACGTCAGGTAAGACGTAGATGGAAACGTAGGGAATGACTGATAAAATACTGCAAAATCCAATATACAAGGGGGAAGTATCGGGGGATGGTAATAAAATGGCCAATGATCGATTCAACAATTGCTCAAGGTTTTTTTGCTGTCAAATGGATGTCAAACCATTCAAAGCATACCCATTGTGGGAATGTAACCACTTCCCGTCCGCCGAACGCTGAAAGACGGCCAGACGGGAGTCTCCTGGATGCGGGTGGGCATCTTTAGACGTCCTTCGTGCCCGCTCGGGATTTTAAACGGCCAGGCCGTTTACATACAAGCGGTCCGGCGTCTTTAAAGATGCCCAATTGCTTGTATTATGCAAGTCAGGGTGACCCCACCTTACCTCTTTTCGCCGTCGCCGTTCTCGCCGCCGTCTCCGCGATCCCGGGCATCATCTATCCCGGGCGATGTGGTGGCTCTGTGCACCGAGAACAGAGGGAGTTCAGTACAGATCTCCCTCCGCTCTCCTCCCGGTCTCTGAATGTAGGATGTGATGTATGTTACATCACTTCCGCATTCCCCTGTCACTCTCCGGTACAGAAACCGGAGAGAAGCTGATGAAGCACATCTGTGCTTCATCAGCTTCTCTAGGGGAGTCCCTAGTTGACATTAGGGGTCTTAGAGACCCCTGATGTCTCCATAAAGGGGACCTGTCACTGTAATTGGTTATTACATAGGGGACTTCTTAGCACCCTATGTGATAACAATAAAGTTAAGTGTAAAAAAAAAAAGTTTTAAAAAAAATTGCTCACAAAATAAATACAATTTACACACACACAAATAAAAAAAAAAAACACAAAAGTTTTTTAAAGTCCACCACCCCCACATAGATGCACAAAAATGCGTTAGGTCTGCCTAACCGCAAAAGTGACGATTGCACCCATTATGCCGCACATGTTACATATCGCCATGAATGTCGCAGTGAGAGCAATAATTCTAGGCCCATCAGTCACTGATAACACTAAACTGATGAGCGCTAAACTCTTTTAAAGCAACGCCTATGGCCAATTTTGGCTATGATAGTTTTTTGCGATTTCGCGGGCGTGCGCAATTTTAAGGCTTGACATGTTTGGTGTCTATTTATCCGATGCGACCCCGCCTTTTATATTTTACCAAAAAATTGGGTAAAAATAAATGTTTCCTAAAATAATAAAGGGTAGACCGTTTTTTTTTTTTATATTCTGTACTTTTTTGTTATATAGTAAAAAATAAAAACCCCCAGTGGTGAATAAATACCACCAAAAGAAAGCTCCATCTGTCCCCATAAAATGGTATAAAATTAGTTTCAGTACAGCGCTGCATGACGGAATAAACGTCAGTTGAAGTACCGCAGCGCTGAATACTGAAAAATGGCCGGGACAGGAAGGGGGTGTAAACACTCCGGTCAGCAAGTGGTTAAGCTTGCCCAGTTTACACACCAACGTACTTGGACATTTGGAATATTCTTTAGTGGATAATCCAGAGTAATCCAGCAGTAATTTTCATGATGCAGCCAACGTTACATTCACAGTTCATAATGGTTTGTCATTTTCAAATGGCAAAGCCTGGACTTTCCTAGTAATTCCCTACTCCATATTTCCCCTTTGCACCCGCCCCCAAGAAATGATCCAGACAATGATATAACTTGTCTGCAAATGGAGGAAGAATGTGATCAAATCTAAGGATCAGTTCTTTATAGTGTCAGCAGTAAGTACGATGCGGAAGGGTTAGGTTAGTGTTAGGGGTTAGATGAGGGTCAGGGGTTATTGAGTTTATTTTAATTGTTAAAGTAGTGTGGCAGGGTGTGGCAATGCCATGGAGTATGCTGGCAACACAATCACCCAGGACTCTCAGCCAGAGAGAGAGGCTGCAGAATTTAAATCGTTTTGCAGGGAAGAAGCTGGCCTTTCCGTTTCTTCCGGTTTTTCCGGATTAGTGCTGGGATCTGGATCTCCGGAGATTTCTTACAGTTCTGGGTGGGATGAAATCTCCAGTGCTGAGGTCAGGTGTTGCCAGTAATCAGGTGGCTGAGAGCAGCCTCATTCAGAGCCCAGACCAGAGCTCAATGCTGGAGGCACACAAGGGTCAAGCCAAGCCAGTGGTGTGCAGGAGGCACACGGCCACAAGCAGACTCTTGGTGCGTGCTGGACGCAGGTGGAACAGCCAAGCGAGGCTGGGGAAGGTTGGTGACCCAAGGGACCTGGTGGACGCAAGGCTGAGAGAGCAGTGTGAGTGCTCATGAGGGGTGAGCAGTATGAGTATCCCACAGAGGTGTGCTGAGGACTGTATATGCTGAGGAAAAGCGGATTATTATAAGAAGCGCATGAACTGTTCTGTTTCATTTATGTTGAAGAGGAATAAAGACTGTCCTGTTTATGTTCAAGTCGGCTTTAAGACTGGTCCTTAAGTGCTCACCATTGGGCTATATTCTCCAAACATTACAGTACATACAGTATATACCCTAACTGCAAAACGTTTACTTTGCTAAAGCACGTGTGTAGATCCATCCCAGCATTTGCTGAGCCTCGTTTCATGAGTTTTCTGATGGTGATAACAGAGGGACAAGCCTAAGCAATGTATGTTGGCCCAGCCACTTGTACCTTCCATTAGGAGTGCAACAAGCACAACAGGGAGACTTTTTTTTAAATCCTGCCCTCAGAGGAATACAAAGTCTGCCACTGCGGACCTCAGCCTGAGAAATGCTAGTTACCTGCCTGTGTCTAGCTTCAATACTTTGATTTACAATTTATTTATTCTGTTTTCAAGAAGAAGAAAGTTACATACAATTGCAGAAGAGTACAAAAACAGATCAGCAGAGACAGTATATCCCTGTCTATACAATAGCAGCTTTGTAGTCCAACTATTTGCAAAAAACCCCCCCCAAAAAAACCAAAGCAAGATAAGCAAATGTGAGAGATAAAAAGTTAGAAGAAAGCATGCACAATGTCCATGACTGAAGAGGGATGGGAGAAACAAGAAAATAACAAAATAAAAAGGGCTGCAAGGGGATTAAGCCAATTGTGGCCAACATCCTAGCCAAAGAGTGTTTTTTAAAAATGTATTACAGGTATTTATATAGCGCTGACAATTTACACAGTGCTTTACATAGTTGCACATTCACATCAGTCCCTGCCCTCAAGGAGCTTACAAACTAAGGTCCCTATCTCACATGCATACATATAGGGCAAATTTAGAGAGGAGCCAATTAACCTTCCAGCATGTCTTTGGAGTGTGGGAGGAAACCGGAGTACGTGGAAGCCCAAGCAAGCACAGGGAGAACATGCAAACTCCTTGCAGATAGTGACCCGGGCACCCCTCTGCTGCAGGGCAGAAGCGCTAATCACTACACTACTGTGCTCTCAGACAACAAGAGCTAGTCTGATGGAGATTGAGAAAGGTAGGTAGGGTAGGAAGGGAATGGAAAGAAGAGACAAACGAGGAGAGAAGAGAAGAGGGAAAAAAGGGGGATGGGTATGGTGCATATGGGGTCCAGTCTGGGTCTCCATTCTCACAAATTATGAGATTCTCTCATCACAGCGAGAGTATGAAGCAATCTAAGTTCATAGGTGTTGGAACTTCTTGCACAGCCTCACAGAGAAACACAAGTACACAGTCTGATATGCATGCTGCACATGGCTTGGAAACAGGAAGGAAGCCACAGCTTTATTCTCTACCTTATTCAATACAACAGAGTATATACCATAGATATATAACCGAACTTATAAACACTGCCATCTAGTGACCTAAATTGTATACTGCAGAAGTTGTTGCTATAAACACAGTTCTATGTATTCTAACAATAGGGTGGTTCTAATCCAGTCATGGTGACCATATATTAAAGTGATATATTAAAGTGATATCAAAGTCAAAAGGTTTTTAAGCTATTTTAAATTCTGATTAAATCACTTACAATATAATAAGCTAAATAAGCTAAATATAATAAACAATTATGTCTGGATCCGCCCAGCTGCGTGACTGACCGCTGGCTCTGCCTATCTAGAGGCAGAGCCAGCTGTACCCGCCCCCTCCCCCGTCCGTTCCGCCAGTCAGCGCTGGCGGATCGGAGCGGGGAATCCAGCCCCTCCCCTGTCACGGCAGAGAGCCGTGACAGGATCGAGAGGTGAGCGAACGCCGGTATGTGTTTGCTCACCTCCCGATCTACTGAGCCCACCTGTGACAGTCTCATTGTCACAGGTCGGCTAGAACTATGCTGGGAGCCCCCATTCATCCTCTAGTCCCTGCCTGAACACTCATGGGGCACAGAACAAGACTCATACACCAATCAAGGCCAGACCTTATAAAGCCTCCAAAATAATACAAACACTGTGCTTCTACAGTGGAACGTATCACTCCAAACACCATTTCACAAGTTCCTCTCCTAGACAGGCAGGTGAAGAACATTAACATACAGGATTTTGCATCACGTACTGTACTGTTTGCCTTCAGTTTGTTTATCAGCCGCTGCAGCTACCTGACCAAATGCCTGATATGATACATTTGGTACTTTGCCAGATATAATTATTGATTCAGCAGAACTGCGAGGGCTGAGGGACGTCCTCTTTCTGGAAATCCACGAAGGAAGCAGGTTGTCCCACCCTCCCTCCCTGAATTTGTGGGGGTGGGGG
>NW_017307851.1:281816-286150 GCF_000935625.1 Nanorana parkeri
GGGTTTCTTTTGTCACGGCAGCTTGGCGGGTTAGGGGGTCTTTGGGGGTCTACAAAATCGGAGTTGATTACAAAAATGGGGGGCCCTCAGCTGGTATGGGTGTTCCCCCTGTTGGTGTCCGGATTTGTAAAGGGTGGGGCCTGGCCCCTTGGGAACCCAGAAGGAGTAAGTGTCCTCGAGCTGGTTGTGCGGCTGGGGACATGGGTGGAGTGTTATGAGAGGCCTTTTTGGGCTGTTGGGCACCCGAAGACCCTCTTCTCAGGTCAACCATTGTTTACAGTATTATTTGTGTATATTATTTGGTTTATTACTTTTGGTTATTGTTAAAGTTGTTTGGTTGAATAAAAGGGCTGCTGTGGCCGTTAAAATCCATGTCGCGCAGTCCGTGTGTTTTATTGGGGTTTTAACGTAGGGCCGAAAAATTGACGAATCCATCAGTCATGTAAGACTCTCATTATAACATGCCAATATCAGGGGAGGGCGGATCACATTATCACTATACAACTGATTTTGCAAGCCGCCGATTTTCCATGTCACATGTACGTACTGAGTTTCTTTTATGATTAGAGAAGAGCCTATAAGTTTACATCCCATTTCTTGTTCTTCAAACTGAGCTAAAAGGTCAGTGGTCACATTCCTGTGAGAGATCCATTCCGTAGGCTGAAATTAAAAGGAAAACCCAACGACGTTCTGCTCTAGTTAGGGCTGGGAAATCAGAAAATCTGCATGAAATAAAGAGAGAAAGTGCAACTTCGTTCTCCCCATGAGTTAATCAGCAGAAGTGAGTGTGAGGAACCTTCATTCCGGAGTCAGGCTCTAATTACATCCCCAGTGATCGCTCTATTTCTGAAAGCCTTCCACGAGTCCCAGGAAAGTTTTGCTTACAAAACCGACATGAATTTCAGCCCTGCGTTCACAGCTCCTTCTCATCTGTTATTATTTGGAACACAGCAGATATGATGAGCAATGTTTATGAGGCTCAGATTTGGCAATCTACCGATTCTGCCATTTGCCCGAAGACCTGTTCTGCAGGGAGCAAATTCCTGTTTGAAGAGCATGCTGGGCTATAGGTAATAAACCGCCATCACCAAACCATGTACATACCCTCTATATGTTCCAGATCTTGAGGGATTGTCCTGATAACCAAACCAAATGCCAAGGTATTTCCTTAGTAGGTTAGGTTCCTTAGTAGGTTCCTTAGGTACCATTCTTTTGCATCTCAGAGAGTTGAGAGGTAAGTGGGCTAACTAACCTCATTACCCTTATTCTTATCTTTTTTTAACCTAATGTGTATTTCCAGCCATTTGTCAAAACCTCCGTCAGGTTTTTCTTTGCTATCTCTCTCCCTTTTACCCACAATTTCTGTTTTAGAGACACAACATGAAGTGAATGGAAATCTCTCATTAGTTGCCATCAGAACAGGTGCCCCTGTTCGATTTCCATTGTATTTCAGGGAAATAGAAGGAGGAGTCTAGGGGCACCAGGTCAGATGTCTCCCTTGGACATTTTGTCAAATCCAGCAAAACCTGTGAAGCTAGGGACATGCTACTAAGATGGCTCCATGTAGAGACATTCACCTTGGCAAATAATGTACAATTAATGGGAATGCCCAGTAAAGCCCAAAAATGAATTATACAGCACTTTGCAAGGGCCTTATTTCTGGTGGGGAAAAGAGCCCATGCAAGCAACAGAGTTTAGGAAGCACGGATGAGAGAGAGGAGAATACCCCGAGTGAGATGTGGGCATGTGGTCTGTTGCCACCAGAGGTCAGAGAACAGCTAACAATGGAAGCAACAAGAAAATCTGCATCTGTGGAGAACATACACGTTGTTAGAGCTGAGACACATGCCCTTGATCTCCTGCATGGTGCCACAGGTCTAACAAGACATCTGACAGAGCATGTCACTCTGACTATCAGCATGACATCCACTGCTCATTCAGCATTGATCACTGTGCTCTGTACACTATGCTGTATGTTAAATGGTCCTGACTCCTGTACTATCACTTTAGTTTGCACACTATGTTGTACATATTTAGCCATGATTGCTGCACTCTCCTATGCTGTATGTTACATAGTCCTGACCACTGCGCTCTGCATACTATGTTGTACATCACACAGCCCTGATCTCTGCACTATATATGCTATGTTGTACATTAAATAGTACTGACTCTTACACAGTGTTGTACGTTACATAATCCTGATCAAAGTGCTCATTGCCTCAGCAGTTACTAGTTGTCTAGTAGTAAGTATTTACATCTAAAATGGTACCCCCAACACACAGGTACAGTATGTGCCATCAGACCCACTCTTCAGCCCACCATAGTACCTACAATACCATGCATTGTAATGCACTGCTTTAAAAAAGTGCTTTATTCCTCACTATGTGCTTTATGCAATATTATGTTTCCATTATACTGGCTATGTAACATAATTTGATAATAAGAAGGTTTGAGCGAATGGTTTAGTGTAGCCTTTCTCAGCCGGGGTGCTGTGGCATCCTGGTGTGCCTTCTGGCTTCCTTAGTTTTGTGGTAGTGGAACTGTGTTGTGAAGACTGAGACGAAGGGGGATCTTGATATAAGGGGGGAACTCTGATGTGAAAGGGGGGACTCTGATATGAAAGAGGGGCTTCTTATGTGAAAGGGGGGGCCCTGATGTAAACGGGGACTACTGATGCAAATGGTGAACGGGGGGACTCTTAATTTGAAGGGGGCACTTGGATGTGACCTTTTTGTGTGTTTTTGCATGGGGTCCCCATCTATGACAATTAGACTGCGGTGCCTCAAGATTTTGCATACTTTTAAGGGTGCCGTAACTGAAAAAAGGTTGAGAAATGCTGGTTTAGTGTATTATAACACTTTTAGTAGTTGGGTATGGCATTTATTATAGAGGTCTACACATCTGCCCAAATAGGGGGACAATTGAATAGAGGGACTGAGGGATTTGGTTCCAAAAGAGGTACAGTCCCTCCACATGAGGGACAGTTGGGAGGTATGCATGAGTGGTGGGGAATCAGAATGGGGGCAGGTGGAGTGAGTACAGAAGGTAGGATATACATGGACCATGTTTTTGTCCTGAAGGCACAAGGCTGTGACCAATAACCTCACTCTCTATGCAAGTATAGAGATGTAAGAGTCCCTGTGAAGTGCCCCTGTATACACACGTCTTCAACAAATGTTGTGTATGAACTTTAAGGTTTACTGTCATTTTTCACACAAATCGTTCTCCAGAAAGCCGAATTCTTGTAACAGCTCTGCTCTAGAATAAAAACACTACAGGCTTTGCATGTACATATAGCTTCACGCAGGTGCCACATGCCCTAGCTGTTATTGATAAGAATGACTCCTCCTGCTACTCGTAGATATTATGCGTTCACGGCAACTCTAATTGCCCTTTTCGCTTGCACTCGTAATTAGTGCTCCAGTATGATTATCCCCATTATTCTGGGCTAATGCAATTCTGCTCATTGTTTCCAGTTAATGTGGATAATGCACAAAGAAAAATGTTTCCATACATGTGGATTATTTGGGCTTGAAGTCATTAGGGACTTCTTAAAGCAAACCTGCCAGGTATCCAAATTACAGAATGATCTCGGCAGCTTTATCATACTACTATTACTAGAAATGAATTGTTAATCACAAAACAGATAAAACCAATGGCTTCCTGTGATACCTCCTCATGTATCACTTGCCCCTCCCTTTTTAGACTGTAAGCCCTCACAGGCAGGGCCCTCCTTACCCTCTTGTCTTGAATTGTATTATGATTGTAATGTCTTCCTTATATTGTAAAGCACTGATCAAACTGTTGGCGCTATATAAATTCTGTATAATAATAATAATGTTAGCATGTAGTAGCAATCAACTGCACCAATTTGGGGCATTGACCCATCATGTCTGATTCATTGCTACAACATCCTACTCCTAGTATTGTTGCTGATACCAAGCATTTAGGTGAGTACTCATACTTGCCCAAATGCTCCGATACTTACCCCGATACTGGAAGATTCCCTCTGATCGGCAGTGCCGCGAGGGAGCATGGAGCCAGCTTCCCGGCCAATCAGGAAGCCGGGCGGCAGCTAATGACCCGCCTCCTGGCTTCCTGATTGGGAAGCCATTAGGAAGCCAGCTTTATGCTGCCTAGTGGCACTGTGAGGCAGCCTGGCTTCCTGACCAATCAGACAATCAGGAAACCAGGAGGCTGGGCCCACGCTACCTCGGGATGCTGATATCGGTACTCGTTATTGGCGAGTATTGATAAAAAAATATTGGTACTCACACACGATACCGAAAATCTGGTATCAGTGCATCCCTAATATATATATATATATATATATA